>NW_017728951.1:34772329-34786540 GCF_001723895.1 Crocodylus porosus | reverse complement strand
CAGTGGGGCAGTGTGCCACATGTTAGTTACTTTGCACTGATATATGAGCAAGGGGTTCTGGAAATGACTTAACAGGTGTTTATTTATAGACATTGCTCTCTTTCAATTTCTCTATAAAGGCTTTTTATGACTATTTTGTTATTTATTCTTCTGTTTTATACAGTAGATTGGTGCTTGCTGTTTTATTTTTTACATCCCATTAGTGCTGCCAGACCTTGTCTGAAGTTTTCTCTCTGGGTTTTATATGAGAAGAATGGCATGTCTGATGCTGCTGGACAGCCCACATCTGGAGAACAGTGGTTTTCAACCTTTTTGGACTCAAGCCACCCCTCCATAACTTCTGAATGTAGTGGCACCACATTTTAAAAAGTGTTTTTATTAGTAAAGTGCATAAAAATCATAGATAATAAAAATGCCGTATCGGCTGTATATGTATACACACACTTAAGAAATCAGCATGAAGTATCACTGTTTAAAATAATGGGAAAAACCACAATATATTTATTCAACAATAAACCTATTTTCTACTTCCCCAGATCAGTGTTCATCAGCCGTTTTAGGCTGTGAACTGAACTTGACCTAGTTCAGGTCATAGGTAGACTAATGCTAGGACCCGCACACTGATGTTGCTTTTCCCTGTGGCATCACAGGGAGAAGCACTTGCAGCTAGCAAACTTGGATGGGAAAGCAAATGCAGCTGAAGCCGCCACCGCTAAATGCTGCTGAAGCTTCACTTCTGTACGTGTGATCTGGTTCAAGGATTATAGGTTGCCAACCCCTGTCCCAAATGATCAAGTGAACACTCCCACCATTGCTATACAGGGTCTAATTTCAGTGGCTGTGATCCACCCCTAGGCTCTGGAGTAAGGCACTATTTTTGTAGTGTCTTGTATTTCCCTGCACAGGGAACTGTGAGCCAGCTACACAGGTGAAGCCTGCTACACTATCTTAGTTATTATACTTGAAATACTCTTGAGATTGTGAAAGTCCCGGGACAAGCCTGGAGATAATTTCAAGCATCCGTCTGCTTTCAGTTTTTCCCTATACTTGGCAATAATCAGGGTCTTGTCTGACCTGTCTTCAGTCCAGGCTGCAGCAGTGAGTCCCATCCTGTCCTAATGGGTCCCTTGCACAACATCTTCCAGAAACAGAGGCATGAAGGGCAGGTCCACATGGTGACCACGGTGGTGGGGAACCCTTGAAAAGATCTTGTGGCTCTCTGACTGAGAATCACTGCTCTAGTAGGAAGGTTATAGATTTAGTTCGGAGATGCAGCCAGAGGTTTGGGTACTTCTGAATGCCCTCCCTGCAAAGTTTTGGCTTAGAAATTAAACAAGAAAGCAGCTCTCATGAGATTTTCTCTCAGGCATGTGTCCATCTTGCCAGTAGGATGTCATGAGATGATTTTTCTGTGATACGTTGACAATGCAATTCCACCTGGTGCCTAAATATGCAGGGCTGTATGCTAAAAGTGAAAAATTTGTGCAGAAAAACAGGTAACCCAACCGTGTAATGCTCTGGGGAGGTTCTGATTTGGTTTGATGTTCAGGGAAGGGTGGGAGAGGGGGAGAGATACTGATTTATCAAGACTAGGTCTTTTTCCTGCTGGTGCCTTTCAACTGGGGGTGAGTTCTAAGAGCTAGGTGGACTTGAGTACCTTTTGAGAACAAGATGGTCCCTTGGGACATCAGGGTAACAGAGAACGTAATATCTGGTTTGGGCTGGTGCATTAGGGACTTTTTACTGTTTACTGTTTATGATGCAAATTTTTCAAGTTAGAGCATGTTTTCAAAGTGCCATTTCATGTCTCTGCAGCCATACTTTCATCATACACAAGGACAGATTAGAGCTTGAATTGTAGTTTCCAGTACTTCTAGTCAATCATCCCTTGGCTTTGTTGCTCCAAGTCTATCTATGATGGTTCCAGGTTGCTGGTCCATTAGTTTTGTTGCTAACACTGAATCTGGCAAAATCAGGCAGAGCATAATGCTGTTGTCTGCTATAATATTAACCAACCTTGCATATCTTTGTCAATGATGCTGTTATAGTGATGTTGTCTATTTCCTGCAGATTGGAAGGGGGAAACTGTGCAATTGTGCACCCAGGTGCTGTCTGTGTCATGGTGAGGTTGCTTCCAAAGCTCTACAGGGAGGAACATGCTCAGGTGAGTGCCTGGTTAGATGGTGCTGTCATTTACTTTTCTCCTACTCTTTGGTCCTGGCTCTTACTATAAGAATCATTCCCTCCTGCATAACAATGTTGCTGGCATCAGTAGAAAATACTAGCAGAGGAATAATGCTAGTTTTGCTGTGTTCATCAGAGGAAAGAAAGCAGAGGGTTTTTTTTAATAGTTTTAGGAGATTGTCTTCTAGAGAGATCATAGGATTTGGGGCATTAATGGGGTCTTATGTTTAGGATAAAGGTGCCCTGTAGATTGATAATGGCCTCTATCAGTATGTACCTTCCATACCAAAGATTCTTGCTGGGGGGGTGGGGTGTTGACTGTACACTTTGGTCCTTTTGGTGCAGAGCATCTGCTCTTTGGATGCTGCCCACTGCAGCTCTGGAGCTGGGTGCATTGGGTCTTGGTTCCAATCCATCTGTATAAATTGGCCAGAGTAACTGCACAGGCATCAAGGGGTAGGAGAATTAGTTTTACTTAGGGTTGGGAATCTGACTGGTCAAAAAATACCTTGTCAATTGACTCATCAAATATTGTCAAATAATGGTCAATATTATCAAATAGTGCACACATATATTATGCATTAATTTATAAGAAGAATGAAGAGAGACACTGTAATTTTTAGAAAGTTAGGTATTTAGATGGATTTTAAAAAACAAGTTAGTTAATTGTTATTGCGAACCAATAACTGTCAGCATTAGGGAAGTGTAAATGTGAATCATATTCAGGACTGAACAGTTATCTGAAGCCACAGCAAGTCTTTGGGACCCTTTGTGGGTTGGATGTTGGATCTCCGCTTGCTGTCTGGTAAGCAATATTCAGAGTTTAGACTCAATAAGAGGCCTGACAATCCCAGTGTGAACTCATGCTTTTTATTTATTCATTTTATTGGATATGTATTTGTCTGTATTATTATAAAGACAATCGGTAATTACCATGCTCCAGCAGCCTCGATGCACGTGTATAGGCGCTCTTGGTGCCTAATATAAAGAGGAGGGCATTTAGTAGGTTCTACCATGATACAAGTATCTCATTTCTTTGCATAGCACATACACCCAAATAACATGTACACTTTGTTTTTGGAAAGCAGAATGTAGTAACAAAAAGTTTCTTCCAGAGTCATGGCCTGGAGCTGACTTTTTAATGGACAGACTGTGTCACAGAATGGCTGCCTGATTCTCTTAGTCAGTGAGCTGGAAGTAGCCGAGAAATGGTTGACACCAAACTTTGCCCTCTTGTTTGCTTACTGAGAGAAACAGGCAGCCATTTCGGACATAACATTTTCCTGCTTCTATTCCAGTGAAGAAACGCCCCCACCCAAACTTAAGACATGAACCCCAATTTTGGAGGGCTGATTTTTGGGAAAAATGTGCATGTGATATATGAGGCAATCTGGCAGCTTATATAGTAACTCATGTTATTAGTGGGGATGGAAGCCACAAGTCCTTGCACAGTGGACCATTACTTGCTAAGGAATGTCCATCTTGGAATTTGTTGCTGCCATTGTTTCAAAAGAATGTTAATATATTAAATTCAGAAAATATAAAGGGCCAAATCCAGCAAACTGGGTTATACCATTCCTTCTGCCATGAACTGTATACTACAATGGGAGAAGGGGCTGTTAAAGACTTTAGAGCAGGGGTAGCCAACCCACGGCTCTGGAGACACATGCAGCTCTTCAGAAATTAATATGTGTCTCCTTCACTCTTTGCACAAGCACACGGTGACCAGCTTCCATAGCTGTCACATCACGTCACGTCACGCAGCTGCTAGCAGTGAGCACATTACTCAGGTTGGAAGTTTGGACTCTGAAGCCACAGGTTGGCCACCCCTGCTTTAGAGTGTAAGGATCCCTTTTTCCAGGTACCTCTTTGGGGGCGTGTTTTGAAGAGATGTAAAAGAAAGGGTGACACCTCTTCAAGTACCCTGAGAGACATTATGCCTGTGTTGTATACTGACTGCTTGATAATTAGACTCTATTCTTATTAAGCTAAATTAGCTCTTTAGTAAAGCAAATATTTAAAGAGAGGCTGTCACTACAGTTTTGTGTTCAAACCATGTGCACATTAACGGACTTCCTAATGCCTGCCCCAAGCTCTTCCCTACTGTCCCACGTGTGCTTCCATTTGCTTACTAATAGCTGCAGAGAACAGGCATGGGCATGGGATATTAGGGAAGGAGTATGATCACTTGTGACTTCTGAAATGTTTGCCTATGCTTTTACTTGACATTTTCCCACCCAGAACAGTTCTTATTGGTCAGTGTACAGGAAGGACTACAGATCTTCTTGATCCAGAAATACGCTCTTTGGGTAAGACAGACTGCTGAGAGAGCTGGCCAGTCCTCCTCCTCCTTTTACTCCTAGGAGTCTGGGAAGGAGGGGATATTCTGTCTCGTGCTTCCTGTTTATCCATCTGCAACACAGCAGCTGTTACCTGGCCCCAAGCATCTACAATTTTCCTATATTGTGAGTAGTGCATGATGCATTTTCTGTTTACAGTCCTGGGGCTTAGTTCTGCTCTTGATTCCCCTGTTGTTGTAAATCACTGGAGCCAGTGGTGTGACATAAGTGTCAAATGGTGCATCAGAGCAGAATCAAGCCCGCAGACTGTCTGTAGCAGTTACAAACTGGTGCATCAACCAATAGGAATTTAGCATTTCAGTCTCAAGATTTCCTTAGCTTCAGTGCAACTAGGAATGTTCTTGGATAAATTTTATGTTGTCAAACACTCCCTTGACACACCCTGACTGAACAAGCAGATTACTCAAATGATGTCTTCTTCCTTTTCTAAAATATTTGGATACAAATTAACATATAAACTGGAGATTTGCAATCACATCAGAACTCCTCATCTACGTCTCTGGAAGGCAGGAACATAATTAACTTCTGGCATTTCTTGAGTCTTTGTAGCAATCCAAGCCAGCATCTATTAAAATTTTGATAATGACTGTAATTAATTTCTGAAAAACAAGTAGAACAGTTAATTAGATGAGAGAAATAGCAATCAAGAAATTTGCTGTAGCAAAGTTGGCTCTAGGGCTCTGCTGTACGAGACAGAGAAAAATAAAAACCCCACAGACTTTCAGTAGATGGCAGTGTTATTAAAAATATAAAGTTCTGGGACACATATTCCATCTATCTCAGTAATGTATTTGTATCTATTAATCTTTATTTTATTTTTTTCTTCTTCACTCTTCTCATTTGATAAAAATGATTAGCAATATTTATTTGGCCACGGTGACTGGAGGTCCCATCTGAGATAGAAGCATCATTTGTCTCTTACTATGGGTAAGAAACACCCCTGTCCCAGAAGAAAGTATAGTGCAAATGGACGAGAGAAAGCATGGGAGGAGAAATAGGATCAGAGAGAGAAGTGACTTGTTAAAGGTCCCATCAACAGTAGAGCCGATGATAGACCTTGGGCCAAATTCTATTATACCTATTAAACATGCAAGTGGATTTAGGGGCTCAAGTGTTACTCTATTCTACTTTGCTTGACCTCATGAAAAATGATTAATATAAAAGATGGGTTGGGTTCTCCTTTTTCTGTTTTTTTGTGACTTATGGGTCAGATGATGGTTCATTGCAAAATTAGATGTGATATGTGTGTTCATGAACTGGAACAAAATGGAATAGGATTGCATTTAGATGCATAAGTCTTTCTATGCACCTAACAGGTGGAATAGAATCTGGTCCTTTGTTTCTCAGAGATCTTAATTTACTGCCTGGGTCCGTCAGAACGTGCTACCTTGCTAAGGGATGTGATTTAGTGTCTTCATAATCTTACGTTTAATTCTCGAATGCAGATACTGTGAGTGCAGATTCCCTCAGATGTCTTGGCCAGGTTTGCTTAGGATTAGGATGGCCATCATAGAGGACAGTCCGGTTGTCCTCTGTTGATACAAAACCGGACGCCTATAAGCCGAGTAGCAGAAAACTGGAATGTCCTCTATGATGGTCACCTTGCTCAGCATGCAGATGTGACTAGCTGTTAGTGCTTTGGGAATCTTGTGCCTCTCTGGAATCTTTTTGCTGCTTTTTCATGGTCACAGTAAAGGTTTGGTCTCCAGAACTTAGCTGCCGATTCTGTTTGGAGGAGGGTGAGACAGAATAGACTGAAATCTGCTCTTCTGTGGTTGTGTCAGGTTTGTGATGCCAGCACCAAGTAGTGAGACTAAGGACTGGCTTGGTACCTTTTCTTATATTGAATAGTATCAAGAGGCCACTTGTGGAGTGTGAAGCTACTCACTTTACGTAATAGACTCATGGTCTGGTACAAAAGGGGATAGTGAGAGTTGAGTAGTTTTCCTCACTAAGTAATAACACATAGAGAAAATGAGGATTTTTCTTTCCCAATCTGTGTACTTGTTACAAATACTGTTTTTCCTTTCCCTTTATTACATTGGTATTTGATAGCTGTGATAAAGGCGTATCAAATACTTTCTGTATAGAGCCTTCCAACTGTGGACTCCTAGACATAAAAAATCCCTCTGGTACATGGGCAGAAGGGAACAGGGATCTGGCATTTGTTTGCCCATATGAATGCTCCCTTCAGTCTCTTTTCAAACAAGAAAAGAACCTTTGTGTTTGCCTTTGTAGTGAAGTGGCCAGGAAGGGGCAGGAAAATCCAGCTTCTTTGTTCTAGGTTTGCTGAACTTGCAACTGATGCAAGAGTGCACCGAGGAGTGTAACAGGGAAGGTTGTCTTTTTTCTTTCTATGCTTTTTAGACCCATATGCAGCACTAGGGGCCATAAAGATGGGGGCAGGAAGGGTAAAAAAGTGGACTGCATCCAGATGAGCACGGATATGCGGTATAGTACGTGGCGCCACAGACACTTCTGCGGTGCCACACAGTGCATATGTAGGCATTCCTTGTGCTGCTACTTTGCAGTGTGGGTGGTTTTCTTGGGAGATCCTGGGGTCAAAAAAAAATCCCACATCAAAAAACAGTGGGGTAGTGCACGTGGAGGAAGGGTGCGCCACCCAAAACAAAGCCTAGCCAGCTGGAGCTATACTCCAGCTGCCAGCTTTACCTGGCCTTACCTGGTCTCCTGGTAAGGCTTCTGGGACCAGCGCAGTTTGACCTGAGTTTGAATGAAATAGAATGTTCTTCAATAGCAGGGGTGAGCAATGAATGGGAATTGGACTACTCTTAATGCCAGGTAAAAACATCTCACATCTGTGCATGAAGTTCTCTCTCTGGAAGAGCATCAGGGTCAATTTAGCTCTGTATACTGTACAAGTCTTTTAGTTCTACTGAAGAGAGAAAACAGCAACTGCAGCTTTGTGCAGAAGCATTAGTGGACATTAGTAAAAGCTAATGCATCCTGATTTTGACCTAAGGAAATAAAATCCATTCCCTGTAGGATTTGCTGCTTCTCAGTGACCTTTTTCAGACCCAAGCAGTGATGTGTTCAACTAACGCTGAATGTGTCAATGTAGTAAGGGCAGTAATAGGTAACAATTTAGAGAGGAAACTCAGTTTGACACAACGCTTTTCTCCTGTTCCTTCAGAATGACAATTAAAAGAAGATGAGAATAGATCTGTGGTTGTATGTTGCCCCCATTTCTAGATGCAATAAAAAAAAAACCACTTGGATGTCAAATGCAACATATGAAAATTTGCTAAAAGCCCTCATAAAAAAACCAAACCAAAAGGAAGGAAAAGTACTGTTTGATTCTTTAAGTGAGAGAGAGAGAGAAATATATATATAGGGAATTGCTCCTGGGATTTCAGAAATGGAGAGCTTTTGCAAACTAAGCATGTTCCCATCACTGTATTCATTGTAATGACTATGTTTGTGCGAAGCTTATTTCCTTCCTTTAAATACAAAATCTTCAGTGACAAAAAAGAGAAAAAAATTGACACTTATTTGGAATAAACTGGGTTCATGTTCTCTCTAGCCAAGCAATGTGGATAAGAGCATTCACAATAGGTTATTTGTTTTCAACTTTTAAAAGCTGTTTCTTTTGGAACTTCCTGCTTAATTGATGATATCCTGGAATATTGCTTCTCACTCATGTCACACTTCAGTCCCTAATTTTTATCATGTCACAAAACCATGCATTCTGGCATATCTTTAGTGAACTGGAAATATAAAGACATATATCACTTACGATGAGAATTTTTTACAGGGCAAATTGAGAGACATTTCTATTCCAAATGCTTTTCATGATCTGGTTTGTGGAATTGTTCAGTGAATAAAGAAGAGAAAAGAATGAGCTGTATACTTCATTAAAAAATTAGGACATGGTCCATTCAGGAAATTATTCAAGTAATCTGGTTGATAAGTATTATTTATCATATCAATCTGGATTTGGCCCCTTTGTTATAATTCCCCTTTAACTTTTCCCTTTTGATAGGTCATGTCTGAGATACTGGGCATGTTTACATGAGCTGCCCACTGCACAGTTGCTGCTGAGCAGTCATTTAGTACTTGCATAGGCACACTTGCATGGCAAGTACTAAATGACTGCACAGTAACCAACGATACTGCACAGTAGCTTATTACTAGTGCTCAGTAGCACTGTGTCATGGTTTGTGTCTGGTGAGGCTACTGTGCAGTAGTAACGAGCTACTGTGCAGTAAGCATCTTGTGTAGGCCTGGCTACTGTGTGCGACCCCACTATAGGAACAGGAGGAAAACATTTTGTATTATAGCAACATTTTTTGCTCAATTGCTCATTTCAGGTGCATTGAGAACTAAAGAGAGAGTCATTTGGTTGTTTTAATACCTGTTTGAATCTTACCAAGTAAGATTTTTCACTTTTCTGTTGATCAACTGAATTACCTGACTAAAGAGCAGGAGTGATTTTTTTAAATGAGTTTTTTATAAGAATAGAAATTGCCCTCCAGGGAATCACCAAAGTTACCTTAGTCCTCCGTATGAAGTGGACACATTATGTGTCCAGAGAGGGGCACTCCTGTGCTTCAGTTGGATAACTCAGAGTTAGTCACAAGCTGCACTTTGGGTTGTACACTAGGTGAAACAGAATTTTGTCAACAACCATTTTTTGTTAGTACCACAACATACCTGAGATTATGGCAATATATGCTGTAAGTGGGTCTCAAGGGACCTCTGGTCAGGTCTCCATGCCTTTTTTAGAGATGTACTTCTTAAAACTGAGGGTAGAAATGCATGAGATAGAGTTGAGCAGAAGTATGTTCTTGTTAGATATATGAGGTTCAGGGTGCATGCTCTGTAGCTAGTTCTGGGATGTGGCAGCCAGATTTCCCCCCTGAATTTGTACCGATTAGATTGCCCCCATGGAGAGATCCAGCTGACATATCTCAGAGTATAGTGATTATAGGCTTTTCTTTGCTGATGTATCCTGCTTGTAAGAGAACAGAAAACTTGCAGTCTATCTGCATGCCATGCCATTATTCAGACTCAGAAAATGAGCTTCATTTATTCACCAAAGGAGCAGCAGTGGAGGTTTTCACTCTGTTATATGCAGAGCAAGGCCTCTTCCTCCTCTCTGTTTGCCTGTCACATAGTCTGTCCTTTTAGCCCTGTGCTTTTTAGCTTGCTCTTCAAACTGTTAACAGAAATGTGGAATTTCTCAAACTCTCAGACTACGTTTTTGCTTTTTAAAAAAGTCCTCAAATAAGGAATTCTTCTGAGACTCCCTGTAAGTTATGCAGAAACCTTATCTTTCAGCTGTGCCTATGATATTTCATAAAAGTCTGCACTGGGATCCTATCAATGCTTCACAGTACTTGGGACAAGAAATGAAAAGCATCTGCAGTTAGGTTGACTTGGGGAATAAGAATGGAATTCAATGACTTAGAATTTCCCCGGGGGTTAATAGCTTACACTGAGGGCTGAATCAGGGGTGGGCAATTATTTGGGTCTAAGGGCTACTTAGGGAGTTTTGGTGAGCTGTTTATATGCCTAAGTGAATAGTTCAACTTATTTGAACAATTTATTTTTTGTTTCCACCTGAGGTGCAATAGAATGACCTAGGCACATATATTCCAGCTGCAAGTAAAGTATCCCAAAGGCCTACAAGTTAAGGCATCTATTCAAGAAGCAATAAGTTCCCCTCACCCAAAGTGGGGCTGAACTTGTATTTTTGCTTCCTAATAAAGGGCTCTAACCACCATAAAGTGAGTTATGCCTGATTTGTTATTCGGTGTTTCTCTTGCAGCTGTGAAATACTAGCAACTGTTTCTCAGAGATGCTCTATATACTGAGGCCAGCAATGCAGTAGCTATAGTACAAACCACGCTGTTTCTCATTCCAGAACTGCTTGTGAACTTTCTGACTATTGAAAATTGTATAGGTCAGGAAAGAGAGACCATATGTGAAAAACTTGGTTTAGATAGTTCCCTCAAAAGATTCCTAAGAATATAAAAAGTGCTGTAGTGTGTCAGACCGCAGGTCTGTCTAACCCAGTATCCTATCTGTCACAGTGGCAGTGTGGGGCTGTTAAGGGGAAGTATTTTTAAGCAGGGCACATTCAGAATGATCAGTCCACTACTCCCGCTCCCTACATCTTCCAGTCACACAGGCCATCTCTGCCTTCATTAGCTGTAGCTGGAATGAGTGTACTATATGCAATTTATCAAACCTACTTTCCTCCTCGAGTTTTCATTCCAAAGAGAAATGGACACTAGAAACGCAAGAGCTTTGTTTATATTGGAGTATATTATATGGCCCAGTTCTGCAAACCCTCACCTGTGCAGTTTTTACTCATTAATGCCACTGAATAAGAAGGGACTAAGGGCTGGCCATTTCCAATTACCTCAGAAGTTACTCTATTGTTGATTTATTCTGGACACAATTTCCAAAAGCATTCAAGTGACTAAGGAGCCTAATTCACATTTACACGAGTGACCTAGGATCTTACAAGAACATGGAATTTAGGCTCCTAACAACCCAACTTGCTTTTGAAAATGAGAGTTGTGTTCCTAAGTCACTTAGAGCTTTTGAAAATGTTACTCTCTCTGTGTTGGCTTTTCCACTGCTATGAAAAAATGGTACCTACATCAGGGAGGTGGGGGGAAGTTAAATTAATGAATAAAAACTGAGATTTTTGAATGGAAGGTGCTGTGGGATTCATTTATTATTTTGTATTTTAGAATAACATATGGAACTATGGCTATCTCACAGGGGAGAGAATTGCACCTGATTAAAATGAATCTACACTGCAGATTATTTGACGTGCTCCCCTTCTCTCATATGGAAGGGGAATTACCGTGATATATATTCAGCAAACAAATTGGAGGAAGCTGGGAACTACTTAAGAATGTTGGGCAAATTGCTAGGTGACATTTTGACCTTAGACACTAATCTGATGCACAACTGCAAACCTTTCTGTATTCTAATTGAACCTCCAGTATCCTGACTCATGGTGCAAGTAATATGTGTTATGAAAATCAATCCATATATATGGGGAAACATAGACTGGTTTCCTGCCACCATTAATATTTTCACTAAAAAACCATTTTACTGGAACTAATATTCCTGAAAACATCACATTTTATTCAAAACAAGGCAATATTGTTATTGACAGAGCTGCTACGATAATGAGAACAATCAATTTTTTGTACTCCATTATGGTCACATTAGATTTATTTTGGAGTAAATCTGTCATTTCACTTACTCAGGCTCTGTAGTTTTCACTTTTATTTTTTAAACTTTTCACAGCTTTTCAATGTATTTTGCATCCAGTAGAAGTGAATAAAATAATAGAATTAAAAATGAGGAAGCGTTAAAAACTAGCTATTTATTTCTGCAGGTCAGTGAAGCTTCTTTTAGGAGAATCATACTTGTAATCTGCAATAAGGGTAGTGGAAGAGTATACACTTCTGCTTGTGTAATATGAAAAGAATAGCAATTGAGATTTAGGGCAAACATTTCCTGAGAACTCTTAAGGCCACATTTTGAACTGTTTAATCTTGTGATAAGTGGAAATGGGAAAATCTGGATGCTGACCTCTTTGTAAATATGTCCTTGATTACGGGTATCAGACATGAAAAATGTAAGTCTCAGGTTCTTCTAAACTTGGCCTACACCATAAAGAATCTGAACAACAGAGTAAGTTAGAGTGGGCAAACAAAGCCCCAGGCTCAAGCGCTGATTTAGAGGTGGGAACAGCATGGCTTTCTTCCCCCCAAGAGTCTTTAAGAGGCATAGCCCCACCCCCAGTAGTGTATCTGGGAGGGCGGAGGGTGGAATGATGCCCTTGTGGAGGTTTTGCCATAGGACAACCGCTGGGAGCCTGCGCTGCTGCCTGTCCACCTGCGGCAGCAGCAGCAGCCCAAGCTCATGCTACAACAGCCACAGCTGTAGCAATAGCAGCTGCCACCTGGGAGAGGAGAGCCAGGCAGGTAAAACTTTCTCCCCCCTCTCCCCACCCGCTTCACTGATCAGCATAATTCCTCCCCACATGTACCTCCGCCCCAGGCACTGAAGGAGCTCCCTATACCTCTGGGTATGAGTCTTGTCTTTCCTATGCCCTTGCACTCTGAATCCAGTAATGTTACTTCTGATTTAGACCACAAGATCAAACCCAGATTTCTTCATGTGTGATGCCGTAAGACATACCCATTATTCTTTGCTAACCAATATTTATGTTAAGTATTTCCTTGAACAATATTTCATAGACATTAGGGCTGGAAGGGACCTCGTGAGATCATTGGGTCCAGCCCCCTGCCCAGTATAGTTTACTTGTCCAAACAATTTTCTTACAAAGATGTATATTGGTGTATACTAGGTACAGCTACCCTTGCACAAAGCCCAGTTAAATCTTCAGGCCCTGCTACTTCTCTGGCTGGCATAAAAATTGCTTTAAAAAATCAATGCAAGTTCAATTAAAAAAGTGCTTTAAAAGCAACAATGAATTAAGGTCTCAGTCCAGCAAAGCACTTAAGCAGGTGCTTAAAATTAAGCATGTGCTTCAGCATTTTGGTAGATCCTGGACTTAATTTACTAAAACAATCAATTTGTCCAAGTCAGTGGTGACTCTTTGCATGCTTAAAGTTCAACATAGTCTTCAGTACTCTACTTGGTTGGACCAATGGCTGCGTGGTGATATTCCCTTCTTCTACAAGGGAAATTGACAGCTCCCCTTGTCTCCTTCACAACCCTAGTGGTGCAACAAAAAAACTTGAACTGAATAACCTAGAGGTTAGACATGAGGAGATATGAGCTGTTTTCATAGTTTCATAGTAGCTAGGGTCAGGAGGGACCTGAACAGATCATCTAGCCTGACCCCCTGCCTCAGGCAGGACTGAATGCTGGGTTCACAAGACCCAGGTGATCATCCAACCTCCTCTTGAATTTGCCCAAGATAGGGGCGAGGACCACTTCCCTGGGAAGTTGGTTCCAGATTTTGGCCACCCTAACTGTAAAAAACTGCCTTCTGATTTCTAGCCTAAATCTGTTCCCCATCAGCTTATTACCATTGTTCCTCATCACCCCAGGTGGTGCTAGGGAGAAAAGAGCTCTACCTATTTGCTGTTGATCTCCCCTTATGAGTTTGTAGGCAGCCACCAGGTCCCCCCTCAGCCTCCTCTTGCTGAGGCTAAACAGGTTCAGGTCCCTCAGTCTCTCCTCATAGGGCCTGTCCTGCTGCCCTCTCACCAAGTGGGTGGCCCTTCTCTGAACCCTCTCCAGGCTGGCCACATCCCTCTTGAAGTGCAGTGCCCGGTACTGGACACAGTACTCCAACCAAAGTTGCATAGAGGGGGAGTATCATCTCTTTGGACTGCCTTGAGATGCACCTTTGGATGCATGACAAGGTATGGCTGGCCTTGCTGGCTGCGGTCTGGCACTGGCAGCTCATGTTCATCTTGGAGTCAATAATGACTCCAAGATCCCTTTCCATCTCTCAGCTTTCAAGAGGCGAACTCCCCAGCCTGTATATATGCTGTGGATTCCTTCTCCCAAGGTGTAGCACCCTGCATTTGTCTATGTTGAACCCCATCCTATTCTCATCTGCCCACTTTTGTAGTCTGTCTAAATCTATTTAGAACCTCTCTCTCCCTTCAAGTGTGTCCACCTCACCCCACATCTTAGT
>NW_017728951.1:34768875-34772318 GCF_001723895.1 Crocodylus porosus | reverse complement strand
GTACCTTGTCATGCATCCACAGATGCATCTCGAGCAGGTCCAAGGAGGTAATCCTCCCTCTCTACACGACATTGGTCAGGCCGCAGCTGGAGTACTGCGTCCAGTTCTGGGCGCCGCACTTCAAGAGGGATGTGGACAACGTGGAGACGGTCCAGAGGAGGGCCACTCGTATGATCAGGGGGCAGCAGGGCAGGCCTTATGAGGAGAGGCTCCAGGACCTGAACCTGTTCAGCCTCCGCAAGAGAAGGCTGAGGGGGGATCTAATGGCCTGTTGCAAACTAGTCAGGGGGGATCAGCAGACACTGGGGAAGTCCCTGTTCCCCCGATCACTGCCAGGAGTGACCAGGAATAATGGCCACAAGCTGGTAGTGGGTAGATTTAGGCTAGATATCAGGAGGCGCTACTTCATGGTCAGGGTGGCTAGGATCTGGAACCAACTTCCAAGTGAAGTGGTGCTGGCTCCTACCCTGGGGGTCTTTAAGCGGAGGTTAGATGAATACCTTGCTGGGGTCGTTTGACCCCAGTACTCTTTCCTGCCATGGCAGGGGGTCGCAGTAGATGATCTGCTCAGGTCCCTTCTAACCCTAGAAACTATGAAACTTGGACAGTGTGCTTTCCACCCCCTCATCCAAGTCGCTGATGAAGATGTTAAACAGTGCGGGCCCGAGGACCAGGCCCTGGGGTACCCCACTGCTTACCAGTTTGAGTACAACCTGTCCACTACTACTGTCTGGGTGCGTCCCACCAGCCAATTTTTTACCCATCCAACTGTGCAGGCATCAATGCCACAGTAGCTTAATTTATAGGTGAGGTTGGGGTAAGAGACAGTGTCAAAGGCCTTCTTAAAGTCCAGAAAGACTACATCCATGGCGACACCATCAATCAAGGATTTAGTTACCTGGTCATAAAAGGCAATTAGGTTGGTCTGGCAGGACCTGCCTTTAATGAACCCATGCTGGTTGCCCCTGAGCACGATTTCCCCTGCTGGCCCCCACAGATGTGCTCCTTGATGATTCTCTCCAAGATCTTCCTGAGCGCCAAGGTGAGGCTTACAGGCCTGTCGTTGCTTGGGTCCTCCTTCCTTCCATTCTTGAAAATTGGGACCACATTAGCCAGTTTCCAATCCCCTGGCACCTGGCCAGGTGACCACGAATGCTCATATAGCTGGGCCAAGGGCTCCGGGATGACCCTTGCCATCTTCCTCAACACCCTGGGGTGGAGGGCATCGGGACCTCCAGATTTAAAAATGTCTAGTCCTTCCAGAAGATCCCTAACTACATCTGCATGGACTGAAGGCCTGACAGGGCTATCCTCAAGATTGTCCCTACCTTTGCAGGGTGAGAAATATCAGCTTTCTTGTCTGGCATAGCCACAAGATTACCATTTGTCTCTTGCAGGGGCCCTATATTGCCTGGTGCCCTCTTCTTGCTCGCAGTGTACTTGAAAAAGGACTTGTTGCTGTCCTTAATCCTGGATGCTAGCTTGTGTTCCATCTCTGCCTTGGCCTTCCTAATAGCCCTCCTACACTCACGGGCCGAGGAGGAGTACTCCTTCTCGGTGATAGCTCCTTCTTTCCGCTGGTTGTATGCCCTGCTTTTAGTCTTCAGGCATTCCTGAATGCTGTTGCTGAGCCAAGGAGGTTTCTGAGCACTCTTACCCCCCTTGCTTCTCTCAGGGACTGATATCCTTTGTGCCTGGAGGATCGCCCCCTTAATGTATGACCATCCCTCATGGACTCCCATCTCCTCTACCTTCTGGGCCCTCAGTGCCTCTACCACTAATCTCCTAATCTCATTGAAGTTGGCCCTTCTGAAGTCAAGGGCTATAGCCTTGGTGTGAGCCCTTGATGCCCTGTGTTGAATAATGAAATCCAGCAGGTGATGACTGCTATTGCCCAGGTGGTCAAGGACCTGCAGTTCCCTTACCAGGTCATCCCCCATGGCCAGAACCACGTCCAGCAAGGCGTTACCCCTAGTGGGGCTGTGCACTTCCTCAATAAGGTGAAGGTCCTGTGACAAAGCCAGGAACCTACGTGAGTGGTTTTGATGCAGTTTTTTATGGAACAGCCACTGATTTGCACTTCAACCCATTGATCAAATTGTAAGTGGTGTGGACCTCAATCATGAAAGCTGCTCCCCTTGAGTAGAACACTGTATTCCCTTTGGGTGTGTCTCTACTGCTTCCCCAGTGCTCTTGAGACTGCACCTTGCCTGCTTGCTCCCTCTCCATACTTGTCTGGAAATGAGCAGGGAATGTCTGCCTTAACTGATTTGGGTCAAACTGGGGATGTCTCTGGATACTGTTCTTGAGCTGTCTCTTTAGGTTGCTTGAGAGCAAAGGCCATGTGTGCCCTGAGGGCAGCTTTACTACTTCCTATCTGAGTTCTGCACATACAGAATAGAACTAGGTATGTGGAACAAGCAGTCTTGTGAGCACCAGGAAGCAGGGGAGATGCAGCCTTAGATCCCCATTATTTACTGTGCAGTAAAAAATCCATCAGCATGCCAAATCGGTCACAGATGCTAACCTCAGCCCTTTTTCTTTCAGCTCTCTCAGGAGATCCAGTGTGCTGTGGCAGATCACATTCAGTCTCTGGTGAAGTCAGAGAAAAGCCGCCAAGTGATGTGTGGGTCCAGCTTGCTGAGCGCTATCATAAACTCTTGTCAGGAAGCCCTGATCAATGACCGCAACCCATTACACCTTCCATTCATTAGAATTTTTGAGAAGCTTGCATCACAGTCAATTGAGCCAGATGTACTCAGGTATGGGATGTGCATTTAAGAGACTTTGAGTGGTTTGTTGGTGTTTTGCTACACAAGGATGTTGATTTATTTCTTTACTTAATACTAGGGAATTTGAGATTCAGTTCAGCAAAATACTTAATCTTGTGCTTTAAGTCTCGGCTGGGACCACTAATGTCTTTGAAGTGTCACACATGTGCTTAAGTGATTTGCCAAAGTAGGACAGTTCTGTACATTTTCATAGTGCCTTCAAACAATGGACTAAAGCATCCTACAAGTGTTAGTTACTGGTAATTAAGGAATATAAAAACATAATAATTGCCATGAGGGCTAGGGAAAGACATTACACATAAACTGGTTTAAGTGCCAGAAACTGCTTTAAACCTGTAACAGAACAGATGTTCAGTGCACATAAGCCAGTTTGAAAATGGCTGAAGCTGGTTTGAGATAAACCTGGTTGAATATAGCATCAGACTTAACTGATTTGGGTCAAACCGGTTTATTCAATGTCTGTCCCAGACCCCTTGCTGGTTTAAGTTAAATGAAAGTCCCCCAGCATCCCGGCATGCTCTCTGGACTGCACAGGGCATCTTCTCCACAGCAGAGCTGGCCCCTCCCCTCCCCTCTGCTCCCTGGTTGGAACCTGGCAGAGACTGCAGGCATTTGCTTTGCTTCCCCTTGCTCCCCCCTCCCCTCCCCTCT
>NW_017728951.1:34728976-34767757 GCF_001723895.1 Crocodylus porosus | reverse complement strand
CTGCCAGGGGCAGAGTGGTTGGGTGTGGTTGTGGACCCAGGGGCAGAGTGTGTGGGTGTGGTTGCGGAGCCAGGGGCAGAGTGGGAGGGTGGGTGGGCAGCCAGAGGCTGTCTGGGTGGGTGGATGGGTGTGGGTGTGCAGCAGGCAGCAGAGTGGGATGGTGGATGAGGTTGTGAGGCCAGGGGCAGAGTGGGTGAGTGGGTGTTGTTGTGGGGTCAGGGGTTGAGTGGGTGTGTGTGTGTTCATAGGATAGTGGGTGTGTGTGTTCATATGATTATTCCCACACACACACCCCACAAATGCACCCACACTCCCCTCACACTACCATACATGCAGACCCCACCATCTATACCCTGTCACACAGGCCAGGCACCCTCCCCCAACACAACCCCACACAAACCCCATACTCACCCACATCCCACATATCCACACAGACCCACAGTCCCCTACAAACCTATACCCATCCCCCACAATATGCAAAAGTAAAACTTCATTTTAAGGTATTGTACAATCCCCTCTATGTGCACTACACAAACACGTGTATAGCGGGAAAAAAATATTGTTTGAAATCAGATTAATGAATGCTGTAGATGTTTCCTTTTTGGAATTTAATGTGGTATCTTTTTGGTTCCAAGATGGCACAACCCCTTGCTGAACAGAGTACTTCAAGGGGCAAGGGGAGGGACTTCTGGTGGCAAAGGTCAGGGGCTAGGGGGTGGGACTTCTGGTCACAGGATGGCAACCGGGGGGAGGGGCACTTGCCAAAGGGGGGAGCTACCCACGCAGCCTTCGATAGCTTGCCAAAAATGGCCATCCTCCCAAAAGAATTGCCTGCCCCTGGTTTGCATGGCCGGCCCCAAATTGTGAGTGGTGGGGAGCATTAAGCTCTCCCTGAAATGCTTCATCATTCATGACGGGCAGCTGGCTAGTAAATAATAAATCCCTGTTTACTTCCTCTTTGCCTTTTAGTATTTTGTAACCCCTTATCATGTCCCCTCTCAAGCATCTCTTTTCTAAACTGAATAGGCCTAGCCTCTTTAGTGTCTCATATGGAAGCCCGTCCATACTGCTAATCATTCTTGTTGCCCTTCTCTGTAATTTCTCTAGTTTTTTAATATCCTTTTAGAGGTGTGGGGACCAGAACTGGGCCCAGTATTCAAGTTGTGGATGGATCATGGATTTATTAAGGGGAAATAATGATACTTTCTGTTTTGTTCACAGTTCCCTTCTTAATAATTCTTATTGTTTTGCTGGCTGTTGAACATTGAGCTGATGTTTTTATAGAACTGTCCACATGACTCCCGGATCTCTCTCCTGTGTGGTAACAGCTAATATAAAGCCCATCATAGTGTAGGATAATTTGAGTTTGTTTTGTCCCAGTGCATCACTTTGCACTTATCTGCCATTTAGTTGCTCATTCACTCAATCATGCCAGATTCTTCTGTAGTTCCTCGCAGTCTGCCTTGGTTTTTGCCACTTTGCTTAATTTATGGCAGGTTTGGCCACCTTGCTACTTATCCCCTTTTCCAGATCATTTATGAATATGTTAAACAGCACTGGTCCTAACACAGATCCTTGGGGGACCCACTGTTTACTTCTTTCTATCTTGAAAATTAACCATTTATACTCGCTCTTTGCTTTTCTGTCTTTGAGCCAATTCCTAGTCCATGAATGGACATTCCTTATAATCCCATGGCAACCTAATTTAGTTAAGAACCTCTGATGGGGGACCTTGTCAAAGGTGTTTTCAAAGTCCAGATATACTATGTCAACTGGATCACCCCAGTATACCTGCTTATTGACCCCTTCAAAGAACTCCTAGTAGGTTGATGAGGCATGATTTCCCATTGACAAAGCCATGTTGATTTCTCCCTAGAAAGTCATATTCATCCATGTGCTGAACAATTTTTTTTATTAGAGCCAGAGGGAGGAAAGGTCTGGATTATTTTTCTCTGGTTTGCAGATGAGAAAAACTTAGGGATGACTGGTGCCTCCTGAGCCTGGGGGGGGAGGGAGGATACAATTTGTGGGTGGGCCCGGGGGCAGGCCAAAAGCCTCATATCCACTCCTATACTTCAGTGCCGTGGCTTAGTGCCTCCCCCGCCCCAACATGCTGCCGGCCTGCATGGCAAAAAACCTGCCCTATCCTGAGCGAAGCTGAGTCAGAGGCCAATCTCAGGGAAGGCACATGCCTACCCTGTGCCCCCCCAGCAGTCGCCTGTGGAAAAACTGATACACAGGTTTTCATGTAGTCCAGGAATTTGTCCAGGTTTTCCAGTGGTATGTTGTTCAAAAGGCCAATACTTCTATAATTGATCTTGGGAACTATCTCGTCTTAGAAACACTTAATCTGAAGATACATTTGGTATCTCCACAATACCATTTAAAATCAGTGCCCTCTTGATCAACATCTGTTTCAGATGAGATCTGTGGCATCAGTGATTTAAACATCTGTGTTATAACCCAGTCTCATGCTGCTACACAGATAAGCTCCTCAGTAAAGCTGGTGAAAATATTTAATTTTGCTACCAAAAGATAATAGAAAAGAACACAATTCATTTGAAATATCTTTTCAGGAATATTTTAAGTTAAAAGTGAAAAGAGTTTTGCTTAAAATTATTTTGGTTTCACTTTGTCCAAAGGGAAGAAAGTTTGGAAGTGGAGTATATAACAGTGCTGCTCAACCTTTCAAGGACCAAGGCCAGATGAATGCTGTGCAGGCAGTCTGCAGGTTGGATCTGGTGCGTGGTCCCAGGCCCATGTGCTGGATCCAGTTCCATGTACCATGTCTGGGGCTGAGAACCAACTTATTGGGCCAGGTCCTGGCATATATGTCAGGGCTGAACCTGAATGCCAGCCTGATCCAGCGCATAGGTTCTTGACATTTACCCTATGAGGCACTTTATTGGTCCAAAAATGTAGCGGTAGGGTGCAGTGGCAACATTACTTGCTGCAGGGCTCCCAGAACATGGGTGGATGACTCAGGCCATGAGATGTGCTTTGAGCACCACATGTATAAAATATCATAAAATAAAGCAACATTATTTAAAAATGAAAATAACGTTTATACTTAAGAAAAAATTGACAATTTCAATTAAAAAAATTCCATGAAAAGTATTGATACTGTCTCAAAAACTGTCTTTTAGTGTTTTGTTTTATGTTGCCTAGCTCTGCTTTTCAAATGGAGGGTTGTTTCACAAGATGAAATTTGGTGATATTGGGGCTGTGCTGTATTTGCATTGATATCAGCATGCTGAAAAGTTCTCCTTCTAAGATGGTTTTCCTCTTTTTTGGTTTACACATTCTAGGAAGTTTCTCTGGCTCGAAGCATCTCTGCCAGCAGTGTCAGGAGGTGGCACAAAAAGAATTCTAGTGCCATCAAGTCAAGAGGATGGTTTGGATAAAGCAGCTTGGAATAAAAGTAAGGAAGAGTGTTGAGCATGTTGTCCATACTCAGGTGATGGTCTGTTCACATGTTAATGGGATGCTGCTTTAGGAGCTAGATAGAGCACAGATATAGTGTTTGAGGACATTAGGCTCTAGGCTGGTTAAAAGAATGGACCAGTGTCTGTGGAATGGCCAGAGGAAGAAATGTGTAACAGCCACTGAGCAGTAGTTTATACTAGCACATTCAGTAGTTCTCCACAACCCAAAAAGGGGACTTCTGGTTTGGAGCAGGGGGCATACCCATTTCCTCTTATGGATACCCATCTGTGCCCCCAGCCCCAATTCCCATTGTACTATAATGCTATATTGTGCTTAGCTCCAAGACAGCATCACCCCCTCCTGCTTGCATATGCCAAACTGGGAAATTTGGTGAGGCAGTTTCTCCAGGGGCATCTGTAGTGGCCCCTTTTGAACACTCTGGAGCAGCTCCACCTCTGCATTTTGAAATTTGACATGTATGTGTGGGAGCTGCTAGGAAGGCATGCTTGGGGGAATCCCTTCTGGGACACGCTGGGGACACAATATAGACGTACCCAGGGTTTCCTATCTTTTCTATGTTGGATATGAAGTTGAGAAGAAGACTGCTGAAAAAAGCCATTGTGTAGTATTGAGCACCAGGTAATGCCCTGCATTGTTGTTGTAGGTTTAGAAGTAGTCACGTCGGACAAAAGTGCAGTTCCTCCACCAGGCACCAACTCACCTTGGGTGCACAGGGGGTCTGCTGTGGCTCTCCAAACAGCGATGAGTCTCATTTCCATGACGTCACCACGGAACTTCCAGCTGCCCAACACTTCCTTGGCTCCATCCTTTATGGAGTTCGACATGTCAGCAGAGGGCTACGGGTATCACTGATCCTTCTTTTATTGCTGTTCTACAGTGTTTTCAAGCTTCTGGTTTGGGCTAAAGAGAGTCCTTCAGCTCTTCTCTGAGCTGAACCTATACCCCTATCCATACTCCACATGTGGCCTAAGTGGTGGTACACAACTCTGCTTGCCCACTTCAATGATAGCACAGAAAGTTTGAAGAACTGTTGGATAAACTTTTGGGCATCTGGTATCCTTCCTCAGGTGTAAAAGGGAAGCAAACCCAGGGTGATCTAAATTTAGCTCAGCCTGTGTCTGCTACTTCTTTAGATCCAAGGAAGGGCACCAGGGCTGCCTATACACGTGCTCAGGGGTTGGAGGCTGAGAGGGGCATTTTAATTAGAGCAGTTCCCTGGTGCCCGCTTTAATTGAAATGCTGCAACGCCACATATATTAAGCCCTCACATGTTTAAAAATGGCCATGATGCCTTATCTAAACCTCATTCAGTGAGGTTTATTTAAAGTGCCCTGTGGCCATTTTTAAATGAGTGGGGGCTTAATTCATGTGATGCTGCAGCAGTGCTGCAGTGTTCTCAATAAAAAGCCAACGGCCATATGTATAGGCAGCCCTGATGCCTGAAAGCTGGTATAAAGCCTTGCCTCTTGGACCATCACAGCTGCAGCAACACTCCAACCCTACCATGAAAATTTGTTCATGTTCTTAAAATTTTCAATTGAGAGCCCTATTTTCTGAGAATGCAGTCCTACTGGATTGTATTAATTAGGACAGTTGAAGGTAAAATGAGTTCAGGATCAGGCTAGTGGAGGCCCATTGAGAAGTGTTTGAATTTCCGCTAAGCAGTGTCCTTTGTTTTTTGTAGTTGTTTATTCCTCCCCACGCTTGCCACTGTTTTGGGCCCCAATACTGAACAATCCATCTCAGGAGGAGTTGGACAAGGTAAGTGCCTTCTGTTTCATTTATGCCCTTTGGAGAACCTCAAGCATTCAGTGTTAGTCAGAGGTGGTCACAGACTGTTTTCCACCTCTGTGCTCAGACCCAGCTCTGAGCATTTCTCTACCATGGGCCAAGCTGCAACATGAGAGCCAGTTGTTAAAAGGATAAATGAATGTCTTACCAAGTGAATTTTGTTAAATTGCACAATAGTCTCTCAGGGGAAAAAGAGACATTTAGAACCACATAGGACAAAATTATTGCAAATGTGGCTAGGAATATTTGTCCACCTCTGAACATCTGAATTTGGTAAATTAGAGAATGCTTATTTTCAGTTTTGGATCTGGGTGCTTCTGTGAGATGCTTTTCCAGTATTGCCTTGGATAAAGGGCTCATTACTGGAGCAGGGAAATAGGATTTGAAGCACTTATAGAGTCCATGGTTGCTTCTTCCACAAACATGCCTTGGAACTTCTGAACTTCTGCAGTGAGATTGGACCAATATTCTTTGAGATTTTCAGATAAAAAAGGCAAGATCTTGCTGGGAATGGGGGAACCAGAGCCTTTATATCCATTTTGTTTCTTGACCACAGGTGCCCGATTGTTTCCTCCTCTTGGTGGCCTGACTTTCTCCTCCTGGTTCCTGGTCAGCAGGTTTGGTTTGGCATATGATACCCACCCAATCCGGTTCCTTAGTGTGGTGCGACATATGTCAAGGACAGAGCAGGAGTTTGTCTGTTTTTCAGTGAGCTTTTCTCCCCAAAACCACTCCTTAATCATCTCTACAGAGGAAACGGAGTTCCAGCCATTGGGTAAGGTGTTCCTCAGCCATTCTGTGGTCCCTACAGGGTCTCAATCATTTGGAGAAAAAAGTAGAGGTTCTAAAGATTGAATTTCCACTTTGATTTGAAAAGGAAATTGCAACCTGTTTTTCTGCAAAGAGCCTTTGGAATTGGGAGCTACTATGAACTAGTTGCTTTGGTCTAAAACAGCGGTCCTAAGCTGAGGTGCTGTGACACATTGGAGTGTCGTAAGATCCTTTTAAGGGTTTTGCCCTACCAGTGCCACCATGTGGAACTGCCCTGTTGCACCTCTGTTTCTGGGAGACACCATGTGGGGCCAGACTGGGAGGTGGCTGTGACAGGAGGGGGCACTCTGCTGCAGCCTGCCCTGATGAATGCTTGCCATGAGGTTGCTGCTGGTCTGCCTAAGAGCCCATACTGGCAATGCTTCCACTGCAGACAAGATAAAGTAAGTGTCCTCACTGCCCCTGTTTCCTGGTGGGTGAGGGGTGCCTGGTGGGCATCATGCATCAAGATAAAGAGTGGGGGGTTATGTCTCTGTTGCATGCAGAAAAGGAGCAGCTCCATTTGCCTGCATCCACAGAGGGTGCTGCTAAATTCAGAAAAAGTTATGGAGCAGTTCCTTGAGTAAAAAATGTGGAGAACTGTTGATCTTAAGGGACAAATAGGGAAAAGGTAAGGGATAAGGACCTTAGGGTATGTTAACTTAATACATGAGTAGCTGCACATTCAAGCAGTAAAACATGTGCTAAGTGCTAATCATAGTAAAGTTAGCCCTTTTTGTAGGAGGAGTATCTCTCTGATGGTAATCAGCAATGTGTTCAACTATCATTGTACCTCTCAACTGAGTTAATAAAAGCATGGAAGTACTACAGTCCCTTTTCCCAGTTCCTGTACCAGAGCTGGTGCAGAGGCCAATCACACTGTACTTCACCAGCTGGAATATCCTAAAACCTGGAGAATTATCACCTGCCCAGCTCTGATTGATAGGAACTCACATGAAAATTTATATTGATTCTGTTTGGTGTTCCATTTATATTCTTTGTGCATAATTTTTAGAGTTGTACTTACAGAACAGCAGCACTGATTGCAGTTGGTAGCACTCTGTGTTGTTTGGAGTGAAATATCATTGCGAATGAAATGGGTATTTTGTGTATTTACAGTATCTGTATTCCTCTCCTCAGTTTGCTAGAAAAGCACTGAGTAACACTTTGAATATATGGCATGTGAATAGCCTCTTGTTATCCAGATCCTGTCTCAGATCCAAGTATCAGGTCTTGATGATAGAACTCCAGTATTTTAGTGCGTGTATATTTCTTCATCCCTTCCCTTTCCTAGCAAACTTTAAGAGAAATGTCCGAGTCTTACGTCTGGCTCTTCTGCTCAATCTATATACAACATTGTGCCAGTTGCATCAATTTTCTATGCCTCAATTTTATTATTAATTATGTTCCATAGCCGGTGCAGTCTGGTGAATGCAATGTTGACTGGGAGTCTGCAAATGTGCTCTGTTCCTAGCTTTGATACTGGTCCACTGGGAGACCTTGACAAGTCACTTTTATGGCTCAGTTTCCCATAGAGAAAGGGGAAAATGATACTGTGAAATGGAGAAAATGATATTGACATCTATTTTTTATTTTTAAAAAAGCTTGAACTGTACAAATGAAAAGATTTCACTATTATTATTATTACCACCATTTATTGCCAAAGGCTTCTGTCAGAATTGAGGTCCAGTGATGCCAGGTCTTGGGTAAACACACAGTAAGAGGTAGCCCCTGATTTGTCTGACAGCCCCTGTTTTGGTTTTTGCAGACATCATGGAACCTGAAGGTGAAGTCCCAGCTCCCTCTGTGGCCCCAGTGCAAGTCCAGTTTGGCTGTGGCAAACTGCTAGTCACTGGGCAGTGGCATCACCTTGTAGTGACTGTTGCTAAAGAAATGAAGAGGAACTGCATTGTATCAGCTTATATAAATGGACAGATGCTTGGCTCTGCTAAGGTAAATATTCTTGACAGGTGACTGTTTGAATTTTCTTGTTTTGGTTGCTTGAGCTAGGAAACTACATGTGCTTTGTATACTCTCCATATACACCGGAGGGTATGGTATTAAACTAAAGATGCAAATTGCCTGAATACTTAGGCACTTGGGGCTTGGCGAGACACCACATTTTCATTGCTATAATCAGTAATACACCAGCATATTCAAGTAGCAAATATGATGCATCCCCTTTAACCAGAATGGGAGAGAATTTTCCCTCAGAAAATCAAGGGTAAAACTGCACCGGTATAATTTACACTGGTTTAGGTTTAGTCTGTCTGCACCTATCCCAGAATAGCAGTTTAAGGCCAATGCAGCTTTACTCCGTGCCACCTAGCAGTCAGGCACAGTTATAACCACCTACTGAATAGTAGCTGCATGTCTGTCTATTCCTCATCCTGTTGCAATTTTCAGTGAAGTACAAAACCATTGTAAATTACTCTGGGACCTGTGTTCATCTGTCCGGGATCTTAGGATATCTCTGCACAGCAGTTTGAATGTGCATAATACATCCAAATTAGCTGTACATTGGCTTGTTTGGGTACTGAAAGCAATGTAGTCACAACAACGTGGGGTTCAACGCAGAGTCCACAAAATCCTCTCAAGAAGTTAGCCAGATATTTAGGCACCTAGCCCATGCTGAGCCCTGTGCGCTTTGACTACTGTGTTAGCAGCCCCCATGCGAGGTAGCAGAAAGCTGCCAGGGGTATGGTCTAGTCTGCAGCCACGTCTTTGGATTACAGTGTAGATGTACCCTTAGGTCCACATTTAAAAAAAAATGTGGAGTGATTTTTGGGTGTCAAATGTGAGAGATCTTAAAAAGAGTGGACAATCTTTGGGATTGTTGAGGATCTTGACTTTCAAAGCTCAGATGCTCAAGTGCTGAGGTTATCATATCTCTTCACCAGTGTGATTTTTCCATTCATCCTCTGCCTGCTTCTCGCAATGAAACAATCTGCTGTGGTGTCAGATTATTCAAAAAGAGGTTTAGAAACTGCCCAAATACTAATTCTCATAATTTCATCGCAAGACTTGCAGTGCTTAGTGTTTTCAATAGGTCATCACTTCCTGGAGTCTTGATGTTATATTAGAATCTTGGCTTTTAATTTAGAAAAGTAAGTTCTCTTTCTATTAATTGTCCACAGAGTCATTCTCACTTGTGCGTGTCTTTGTCTTCTTGGGCCCTCAATTCAAGGCTTTGCCTTAGCAGTACTGGGAGGGTGTCCTCCAGCTCTTGCTCTCATGCCCCATGCTAAAAGGGAAGAAGGCAGTACACTGTTCCTATTTCTCAGTTATTCTCAACCTCTGTGAGAGACAGAGCACTGGTGAGACTCTGAGCAGCTTAGGTCTAATGGAGCAAAGCAGATACCCAGGTACTAAGAAACCTTTTCTAAATCGTAAGGTTACCCCCGCTCCCTTTTTATTCAGTTTGTATGCTGCTGCTTCACCATCCTAGGAAGAAAAGCTGAGAATTTTCCCTCAAGTTTGTAACCAGGTGACCCATCACTTTTTGCATAAACATGTAAATCTAAAAATGCCACAGGGCACCACCATTTCAGACTGGTTGGTGTCCTAACTGCTTTCTGGTCCCACTTTGGAACCAGTCTTTCTGAGCATATAGTGAGTTGATCTTGACACTGTCTTCATCTTAAGCTTCCTCATAAACTTCATAATTTTACAAAAAGGAAGCAAAATTCACCATCTTGAAAACTAAAAGCTGATACAACTGCTTCAGCCTGTTGTTTTGAGCCAAATGCAAGTTCACAGAGCTGCCTCAACACAAGATCAATTCCTTGCCCAAGACAGCCTTCCATCAGCCCATCCTCCTGTGAAATATGAAACATCATAACCAGAGGGAAGCATAAGTCAGTATCCTGCTTGCCATCAAACAACTTTGAGGTAAATAGAAGACTGGTCTAGCTTTTATCTGAGCCTAATTTGCACAAAATTAACTTTTCCAATGAATAGATCTTATAACACCTTTCAGCTCTCCTGTGAAATATGAATTTTATTTCCAGCTAGGAGAAATTTTACCATCTTTGTACTCTGCTATGGCTGAAGAAGGGCGGGTGTGTCCAGAAGCTAGCAAATAGACTGTTTTTTTGCAAATATCCAGTTGGTCTAATAAAAGAGATTGCCTCAACCAAGAATTCAGATTCCCCATGTTATCTATGATTTCCTCTGTGACCCTCCTGTGACAGTCTGATTCTGGCAACAGATGGCTGTACGAGATGTCTCCTCTGTCTGGGAAAGCCTCATATTGATCCTTCAGACCAAAGCCACAAGGAGGAGTAATTGAGGCTCTTCCTACAGAGGTCCTTTGTTTGGCCTTAGATCCATGGTCAAGATCATCCTTGTAGCACTGAACAGCCAACGCTGGATCCCTGTGCTGACCTGAGTCAACCTTGGTGTTGGCAAAGTTGATACTGGAAAAGTTCCTTTAGTGTTTCAAAGGGAGATCGCCAATCAGAAGCAGATCCAAAATGTAATCGACTCATCTTTGGCTCATTGATTCATAGCTGACTTCCTTTACCCATCAGGTTCTAAAAGGAGAGAAAAGGCCTGAGACCTTAGAGCTGACAGGATGGATAGGTGAAGTTTAAAAGACCTGGGCGCTTTGACTGTCACACTATCTTGGCTCAGGAAGTTCTTTTCTCAGGGGTTTAATGCAGAACCTCACATTTTCTAGGAGCCAGATTTGTTGGCTTTGCACTAGCTTCACAGGCCATCATAAGGCCAAAGAAAAATAGGTCTGAACCCCTTATCAGCTGTGAATAAGAAGAGGGTCTTGGGCGTGTGTAGATGAAACAGGGGCCCTAAATTGAAGTGGTGGGTTTTAAAAAACACCACTTCAATTTAGGGCTGATTAAAACCCCATGTCATGTACACACCCTGCTGACTTACCTGCCTCTCCAGTGGGGAGGGGAGGGCAAAATGCTGGTGGGTGGAGTGGCCCCTGGGCTGCGAGACGGGCTGGTGCTTCTTTCTGCGGCGGCAGTGGCTCCCCCTCGGGTGGCACCTGCCTACAAGCACCTGGCTCAGGTGGTCGCGGGGGGCACTGAAGCTGTGGAGGGAAGCATTGGGCCCCCGCGCAGCTCAGGCAGGCAGGCAGGCAGGCTCTGGGGGGGGAAACAAAAAGATCAGGCTCGCTGCTTTTCTTGGGTGGAGCCTGCCTTCCCGGGTTGCTGCCTGAAGGGCTTCCTGCAGAGCCATGGAGCTGTATAGAGCCCAGTGCTTTGCTTTGCAGCTGTAGGGGCAGCAAATTAAAACTCCATGGAGGAGTTTTAGTTTGCTGTGCCCTGAGTCATTCAAGGTGCATTATGCCACCGAATTTCCTATAGCGGCTGGAATTAATGCGCAAAAACACTGACACCATTGAAGTGTTGCAAAAGCGTTTAACCCGTTTTAAAGTGTTGTGTGCACGCACCTCTCATTTTGTCTACACATGTCTCTTCATCCTTTTGCACCCAATCAGTGTTTCACCTCTGTGCTAAGTCTGGAGCTTCCTGAGACCTTAAAAGATGTCTGTCCTTCGTAGGGTAGTTCCTCATGTCCTTCTCTTTGGTACTTTCTGACCTCAGTGCTAAGAGACCATGGCTGATACACTGTCAAGTTCTGCATATCCTTCTCTTTCTCAAATGAAGAATATTTTCCTGTACTATTCAGCACTGTCTCCTGACATGCTGTCATCCAGCCCATTGGCACAGCTTGTGCAGGTACCCAGCTTAGAATTGGCATTGGCAGAGTATCATTCTTATAATGATGTTAGTTACCTTAGTTGTTTCACCCCTGGTGTACTTGAGCCCACTCCATAGTCCCAAGGCAGAGACTTTTCCATAGGAGCCACTCTGAATCCTGTGAAAATGAGGGCTTATCTCCTGGAGGATTGATTCCAGTTGCCAACGGAGCTCAATCCCTTCAGTCAGAAAGAATCCTATGAAGATAGTAAGATTTTGCCTGCCCATCCATAGGCACGTAGCCTCTTGCAACTTTGTGACACCGCATGTTACACTTCACTTTAGGGGCTTGTAAGCTGGGATGTTTTACCTTCCAGTGACTCCTTGGACAAAATTATCACATTTCCAATCTAGGCACTGTCTTCCCTCATATGGTCCCATGCAGAGGAATGTTGTTCACCTTTCTCCACCTGTCTGTTAATATAATGATGAATATGTCTCTCTGAGGGTGAAAAACACATTCCAGTGATCACCAGGTGCAGGGACTCTGGTTGCTGGAGGAGATGAGCCTTTATATCAGTGTATTAGAACTTGGAGTAGTGCTGAGAGTTTGTACAGTCAAAGATAACATGTCCAGATGAAGACAGATAACACCATTGTCATATTTTATATCAAAAGGTAGGGCAGAATGAGATCCTTTCTCATATGCATGTGGGCACTCCATTTGCTATTTGTTTCAGGACTCCAATGGCCACCTCCAGGTATATATGGACATTGGCTTGGAGTCACCTACAAGAGCAAATGTGTATGTATACTGTTACTCAAAAGAGAAAATGAACCTACTTGTCAGTAGGTGGAGTGTTTTGAGATGTGATGTCCCAACATTTGAATTCTGACTGCATTCCTCTTTTCCTTGGAGTCAAATGCAAGAGAGGGCTCCATAGCTGAGAGGAAACCAAGGAGCGGGAAGTGTGTTCTATCTTTTATTCACTCAGCAGGAGGTGGGAAGGAAGATAGGGCTAGTGTGTGCCATATGGGTACTGCTAAGACAGAAAATATCTGGTCCAGGTGAGTCACACCCACAAGGGAGACTGTTTATGTGGACACTACATCTCAAAGAATTCCACTTACTGCTTATGTAAGAGTGTCAGAGTAATGTTGTAGCTGTGATGGTCCAGAAATTAGGTGAGAGGCAAGGATTTATCCCAGCTTTATCTCGATACATAGCTGGTCCAATAAAAGATATCACCCTAAGAAGTTCTTGCCTTTCACACACTTAATGGTAAGTAATTTCCTTGTTTCTAGCTTGCTTGATTGTGAGACAGATTTTGGAAATGTGACCCAAACACACCCCAAAAACAGATACTATAGGCAAATAAAGAAAGCCTTAAATTTATTATGTTTTTCACTTCATGATTTTTAGTCACTTCAAGATGCTTTCAGGCTGCACGTTTGATTTTTGAGTTTTTCAGGCTGGTGGGATGGAAAATGAAAACAATTTCTAATGCAGACCCTTTGAACTGTCATGTAGTCCTCCTAACTTTGGTTTCTTCTTAAATTTTAAATCAGTTGTAATGCACATGAAGTGCTCTGAGTTATGTTTGCAGAAGCAATCTGTTCACTTCCAAATATTTTTCCCAATACTATCAGTCTCTTTAATGCCTTGTGGGACCTATATCTATTCCATGAATGAAGGCAAATTAAATTAAGATTTCATTCAGATGAGACTGAAAGTCATCAATAAAACTTGAACACTGAAATTGATTACAGAATTCACAGCAAATGTGTTTATCATATAGTGAAACAATCCATAATAAATAAAACAAGCCTTTAATAAATAAACATTTTGTCCCAGTTATTGTCTCTTATGTTAGAACATGCTGTAGGATTTTTTTCTTTACACAGGAAGGGAAGTGGAAAGCACAGGGCAAAGGATGCATCTAGGAGTAGGATTTCAGGAATGCAAAACCTGTATTCCATCCAATCCAGTCCCCTGTCCGACTTCCTCAGGCAGCTTTTTCTGTTGTCCTGCTGCTTTTACATCCTGGTCATATTCCTGACACAGTCCCTGTTTACTAGATTTTCCTAGTAGCTAGCCACAAGGCTGATTTAATTAAAATTAAATAATAAAAAAAAAAGGTGGGCTATTAAATGGCAGGCAACAGTCCTGAAAATTCATTCACATGACCTGTCATTGAGCCCTGTCTGAAGTCTTTAAGGGTGCAGGGATCTGGCCATATCGAGTAAACTGTAGGATTTCAACTTTAGTTAGTGTGACAGGTTATTGCTGATGGTGGGATTATCAAAGGACACTAAGTGAGAGAGAAGTCCAAATTCCATTTTTAAACGGCACTATTGCAACTATATTAAATACTTTTATGATAAAGCAGCAGTAGGAAAATATTTAACCTAGATTTTGCCTCTAATGCTTTTTAGCATCTGTGAATAGAGGTGATTTTGTGGCACATCTACAAAAAGGGAGTAAGATGCTCTTTATAGGCTGCATTGATATGAGACGCTGACTATGCAGTCATTACTGCACAGCATACTTGTATAAACAAGTACTAAATGACTGGGCAGTAACCTGCATTACTGCACAGTAGCTCTGTCAAATGGCTTTTTTGTGATGCTAACTGCACAGTAGCCTGAGACTACTGCTCAGTGGCATTGCATCGTGGTTGCTGCTGCATGATGCTACTGTGCAGTAGCACAAGACTACAAGCACACAAGCACATTTTGGGCACCACTTTTCCTGCTAGAGATCTACTTATTATCTAGTTCTGGTGAGGACATGTGAACAGTCATGCAGTTAAATAACTAGTTTTAGGGCAGAATGCTATTTTACCTAATGGGCAATTAAATGGCACCCTGCAACCAACTCTGGATTATCCAGTTGAAGAGTAGGAGTGATTTTGTTTAGTAGAGTGGTACTATCACTTCCTGTCATTGGATTTGCAGAAGGAATGAACTGGGTCCAGAATGTCTGTGTAATAGGAAAACTTGCTCCTGTTAATTTTAGTCTTTATATAACTGGGATTTTCACAAAGTAAGGACTAGATCTTGCAAAGTGATGGGTGCCATTAGCAACTGTTGATTTCAGTAGAAGAGGGCTGTCAGCACCTTGCAAGGAGGAGTCAATAAGCTCCCAGACACAGCTGCTTCAAGGAGAGAACCTCTCTGTTACAGATGCAGTACCTACAACCCTTACCTGGTGGCTGCATTTCCATGGAATCATCATCCTTTGTCGATGTTTATGGATACATAGCGACCCCATGGGTTTGGAAACAGAAATCCTCCTTGACCTGGCGCCTTGGCCCTACCTACTTGCTTGATGAGCCAGTCTCTCTGGAAACTGTTCAAGTTATTAACAAGCTCGGCCCAAGGTACTGCAGTAGTTTCCAAGCAGTGCAGCTTCAAGGTACGTGATGGCTCTGGTCTGCAACATTAAGCCTCTGCCATGGCTGTGTTTTACTGTATTACTAATACGTATTATTAATATTCCAGTTGTGTCCCATTGTGCTGGACATCATCCAGGCATGCAGCTAGAGGCTGTCCCTGTCATGAAAACTGCGTAGCCTTATAGGGCAGACCAAGGATATGAGAAACCAAGTAATAGTGTCCTCATTTTACAGGTGGGAACTGAGGCAAGGAGGTGTATGTCCTTCAGGAGTTAGATTCCTAGGTGTTTTTGAAAATCTCCCTTGATATCTGCCTGCACCTTAGGTACCTAAATACCTTTAAGGACCTGCTCCTAAGTAGATAGCCCAAGGGACACAGGGAATCTGTGGCAAAGCCAACACAAACCCTGATCTCTTGAGCCCCAAAATAGTGTTTTAATCACAAGACCAATTGTCTTTATTTTATGTGGATATCAAGTTATTGATGAAAGCTGAAATCTCCATGGGATAGACATTAAGGAAGAACCTTATTACTCAGAGGGTGCATTTACACATGCAGTTAATGTGAAGCAATAAACCCTGGAGTACTTTGAGCCAGAATAATCTACTCCCGGGTGCAATGTCTACATATCTGCCTGACACATGCGTTTACTTGCAGTAAATTACCTTGCTGTGAGAGAGTACTGGTGTCTTACACCAGTGTAAATTAGTTCACTGTGGCCTAATGCTGTTGCATGTGCCAACAATGATACTTTACAGCTAATTAGTCTACTCCACAATAAAGTGGATATGTAGATGTGACCAGATAATACATATTTATGGTGCTACTCAAAGTGTAGCAGAAAAGGAAACAGACATATGCTTCATTGCAGAGGACTTTGGGGTAGTGCAATACAGGGTGGGAGAAAGACTGAAAGAGAAGAAGGGAAAACTACATTACATTCCATTTAATGAAGAAGCTTTTTAACTAAAGCATACTGTTAGCTTCAATTATTAAACAGCCAGACAAAGCATCTCCAGTACATTTTATTTATTGATTGCTGCTTGTTCAACAAACAAGCCCATCTACCTCTGTATTAGGTGATGAGGAGTGGACATGGTGGGGGCGGGGGTCATCTCCCACTTGGGAAGAGTAAATGAAATCCATCTGCTGAGGCTGCAACCTAAATCAAAAGGGCTAGGGCCAGCTGAAAGTTTTCTATCCAAACTTGAAAACTTGGGGTCTTTGCTAAATGAAAATTGGCATGTGACATGTTTGCTTGCTATAGAAAGCTTTGGCTTTTCAAAGAAAAACAGGATGCCTGGTTTTGAAATACTGCTATAGTGCCTTGCAGAAGTTATATTTAAAGTATTTCATGTCAGTGTCTCCTGTCTGTCCTGGGATCCCCAGCAGGCTTTTGTTTCCTGCGATGTACTCCAGTCGTCTGTTTACAGCAGGATAGTAGCCACTGTAGAGTACTAACCACTGCTTTATATTCAGTAACCTGCACTGGCTTTCTGGGACAAGGCTTGAGAAACCATAGAGAAAGTAGTATAAACACACTGGGTAAACCATCCCCTGCCTGTCATCATGTGGATATAGGAAGGTCTTGTTAATGTGGCTCAACTATTCACTTGTAGTATGTGGACAGAAAAAAGTTCACCCTTTGATAGCAAGTAGCTAACAACAGGCACCTTCTTCCTGTGTCTGTGGACTCATCACTTCATGGAAATGCTAGGAGGTTATATGAGGTGCATAGAACAGTATCTAATGGAGACAACCAAACATATCCTCAAGTAACACACTTGCTGGAATGCGGCTGTCACTGGGTTGCAAAGGTTTAAGGTCCGGGTTCAGTTCTAGTTAAGCTATAGCTGAGCCCTTTCTTTTTAAAATAATTGCCTCTAATTGTCATACGTTTGTGTGTCTTATTCTTATGCACTGAGAATTCATAACTCCTTTGAAGTTTAAAGGCTTTCTCATTTTAGGTGAGGATCAGTCCAACCAACCTCAGCTCATGGCCTTGATGGCAGAAGAGAAAATTTCATTTGGTATCAATGCTGTGTGTTCTTCCATTACAACAGTCCAAGATATAAAGTGCTGCTACAATGAAGTGGATGGCCGGCTGATTGCCAAAGAGGTTGCTCACTCTCTTTTCCAACTAATTGCCAATCCATAAGACCATGCACTTGGTACACCATGAGCAAAAGTGTATACCCAATGTGCTATAACAGACTCAACTTCTGTAGTTCCTTCCCTCTGATGCGAAACACTTTAATGAAGCAAGGGCAATTCATCCTAGAATGGATGAGCCACACCCTACCCTTGGAACTTCAGTTGGGGCTCCAAGGGTGCTGTGAGCCATATTTTGCTTTCTGTGCCTAAGGCCTTGGCAGACATTACACTTAAGATTTGGTTAACTAGTTAACACCCCCCTGGCCCTGCCAGTGCCTGACCCGCAATGCCCCGTCCTCCCTGCTCTGCCACAGTCTTGGTATCTGGCCACCTTCCCCCAGTGCCAGCAGGCACCTGCCCCCTCATCCTCTCCATGCATGTGTGTGCACGTGCACACACACACACCGACAGTCCCCAAGCCCTGGCCCTCCAACCCCTGTTCCCCATACCTTCCTCCAGCTGCAGGGGCTGCTCCCATGACCTTGCATTCTGGCCATGCCCCAAGCAGCTGCTTGTAGGCTGGAATGCTGCTAGCCTGCAAGGGGAAATGTGCACTTCTGTGCATTTTTCTGGCAGTTGTTTACAACCCTTTGAAATATTCTTGTGACCCATTTTTGGATCGCAACACATGGGTTGAGAAACACTGCTATATTGATCATGTGGCAGGGTCCCAACCATGCAGCCTAATGCGAGCTGCATGGTAGAATCTGGGACATGCCCCAGCAGGGTTCTGAGGCTCAGAACCACAATCAGCTGATTGTTGGTCCCAGTTTTGGGATCACACTAGTTCTGGGAACCATCTCTAGTGCTGTCCCAAAGCTGAGATCAACAAGTCAGCTAATGGGTGGTTCTACTCCTGGAACTGCATCAGCATGCCTGCATCAGGGTGGCATTCCAGTGAATTCCCAGGGCTGGGACTGCCAATCGGTTGATTGTTCACTGGGTACCTGGCTTTCTACTTTCTGGTTCAGAAGGAAATGGGAATCATGATCCCACATGCCCCATGCACTGGCAAGTAGTAGTGGTGTAATTTGTTAGAATCAGGGAACAGATTCCATCACACCATAAGTGATCATGTGGTAGGAGCCTAAATGGCACATATGTGGCAACATAACCATAGTTTTTGGCATTTCCACACAGTATGTGATCCTATTTTGCCTTCTGCTTGTGTCTGACTGAGAATGAAGGAGGCCCTTCCCACCTTTAGTTTAGTAATTAGGGCACTTGACAAAAACTGAGTCCCCATCTACACACATTTCCAAAACCTCTGCCAGTGCAGTACCTGCTGTGATACAAGTAGTGTGTGTGTGTGTGGGTGTGATGGGGGTACATGAGGGCATTGGGGATGAATGACCCATTATGACTCTTAATTTCCTTTGATCAATTTTGGGCATGTCTACGTGTGCGATTGCTGTGGAGTGGGTTTACTCTAGGGTAAATTACTCTAGAGTAAACTCACCCCAGGCAGGTATCTATACATGTGGGGATATGGGAACAGATTTGCTGTTCCTGGCAGCAGTCTACTCCTGTTCCCTCCTGCCCTGCACCACCCCTCCTGCAGCAGCCAGGGGGAGCTCTAGGCCTCCCCTGGGTGCTGGTACAGGGGCTGGCAGGGAGCACAAGGCCAGGAGACAGCTATCTCCTGGTGAGGGCTGGGAGATTGCCCCTGCCCCCAGAAGCTGCCTGCTGCCAGGGCGGGCTCTGCCACCAAAGCCATGGCCAGGACAATGTCCCTCTGTCCCAGCAGCAGGGAGTTCCTGTTCCTACCTCCCCAGTCGAGGGGAGGGGACTTGGAAACAGCTGCAGGGGAGGGGCAAGTCCCAGTCTCCTGCCTGATCTGACAGTGGGGCAACTAACAGAAAGCCCCCAGCTAGGCAGGGAATCCGCAGCCTGTTCCTAGCCCATTCCCAGCCCCAGTTCTGCAATTGTGATCATTGGCTAGATGCTTTATGCTGCCAGGGCAGAGACCACCTCACCAGCAGGCAACTCCCAGGGGCAGGGAGCAATCTTCTGCCTCCTGCCGCCCAGCTGACCAGGAGCAAATATGCTGCTGCTTGGCTATCTACACATGCCGTACTGTGCAGTAACTAATCTTGAGTAAATTTGCAACTTGCATTTCCAGGTAGCAAAATTACTCGTGATTAGAGCAAATTACTGCACAGTGAGTGTCTGCATGGGTAGATGGTGACACCGTATAGAATTTGTGTTAATCTTGAGTAAAGCATCTTGTGTAGACATGCCCTTTGAGAACATGTTTGTGCTTGCAAGGACAAATAGTCTGACAAAACCAAAGCAAAAAAACAAAAAAAAAGAGAGAGAGAGCCCCAAACAAATAATTATTATTTGCTTCCTACTCACTTTCTAACATTTTCTTCATAGGAAGTCTTTTTGGTCTATTTCAGATGGGGATCATGTCTCGTGACAGCTCAACACCAGTTTTCCTGGCTAGAAATGTCACTGGGCACCTCTCTGGTCCCTTACGAACTATTGGATCGGTTGCTGTGGGACAACATGGTAAATTGTGGAACTGAAAAATGGAGCATAAAGGACAGTACCATGATATTTTTAAGATGCATAAAGATATTTAGGACTTCTGTCTTTAAATACTTACAAGGCTTCCAGCCTGATAAGTAGTAAAACCACATGTATATGTATCTGAGGGCATAACTTGCCTCTGATATATTAAGCTTCGAGGCATTTGTTATTTTATTTCTCTGTGTGTGCGCACAAGTATGTGTATATATATTTGTGTATGTGTATCAATTGGTATAACTGTGGGTGACATCAGAAATGTGCTATAGAAGTTGAGTCCTTGTTTAAGACTGTATTTTCCTCTTGTAGTTCTGCTTCTGTTCATCTGTCTTACAGGAATGCTCACTGCTCTTGGACTTTTTGGTTCATGTAAATATTGTAGATTTATTCAAACTGATCCCAAACCAAAACCCTGGATAAGAACAGTCTTACATTTTGGAGAGGTTCTGTCCTACAACTGACCTTTGTGGCTGGGCCTTATTTTATAATGGCCAAGATTCAGATTGCAAATTAGACTTCTCCAAGTTCTGACCCAGATTCTAGCATAGCTGCTCAGATCCTGCTCTAGATTTCTTTCTTTATTTAAACACATGCACTGTCCTCACTTTTAAATGCAAGAGAAATAAAAGATTTCCCGGTTTCCACCTCCAGGACAAATGGCCTTCCTGTGATGAGATCACACGTATCAACAGGATCTTGTAATTTTGCCTGTCTGTACTGCAGTCATGCTTCCATTTATGTCCCTCCCCATGTTATAGCAGATTTAGCCCATGCTGTTTCAGGGTTTGTTAACTCTTGACCTGTCTTCAGGGGTGCGAGTGTTCCAGTCATCGCCAGCAGCTAACAGCCTGAACTTCATTGGGGGCCCTGCCATTCTACTAGGTCTCATTGCCATGGGCCGTGATGACCATGCTATGTATGCTGCTGTCAAAGTCCTGAACTCTGTCTTGAACAGCAACCCAATGAGTGAAAAGCTGATGAGGCATATAGGAGGATACCAGGTGAGAACAAGCCAACTTGCTTTTGCCACTTGCCTCATTTACATTGTGTGTGTTTAGCTCCTCTGAGGACTTGGCCCATGGAACATTGGGAGTAAAATGTTAAAAGTTCAGTTCAGTAGCCCTTAATGTAGTCCCGTGTGAGTTGCAACATAATTGAGAATGAGGGCTGCAGGTGTGGGCTCTAAATCTTGGGCCCATAACCTCACAAATATGCCACAACAGCTCAGTTAGTGATATGGAGTGTGACCAGGGAAGACTTACTTCCAGACACAGCTAGGAAGGCACAAGAAGCCTTTCTGTACACATCCTAATAATGGAAGGTACTACATTGGCCATTCTGTTAAGACCTTAGCCACAGAGCAGACAGAGAGGGTAGTTTATGTGCAAGCTCCCCTCATGCATAGCTCTCTGCCAAAGCTCTTTAACCCTCATCCAGGAAACTACTTTGCAGGGCACATGGTCCACATGGCCCAGCCAGCTTGTGACTCCTTTGTGCTGAGACTTCCAGTAATTGACAGTGATGGGTTTTTAATGCTGTCTTTTGGGAACTGATTTGAACAGTCTGTATTCTGAAATGTATACTGACTTAGGTCTATCCCAAACTTGGCTATCATTACCATTCACACTTGAAACTCTACTTGGCTTAGACTTTGGGGGAAACCTGTACCAGGTTTGAGCAAACTGAGGAGCATAGATATAATTTGTTTTTGTTGAGTATAGTTACTTGGGAACTCAAGCATACGTGAGACAGAGCAGGCCAGAGTGATAGCAGGGGCTGCCCCCAGACTTGCTTCATTAACCTCACTTCCAGCTTTGTATGTATAGTGCTAGAGCAATGCGTTGGGGATGCACTTCTTGGCTGAGCAAGCAGTTTAGATGAATCCTTTGATTCTTTGCTATACATTTTTCCAGTCCATATGATTATCTATGTCATATGGGGGTAGTTTTGTTCTCTGATTGGATGGCTAAAGCTTTTAACCAGGAGACTCATTTCAAAAGTACTTCCTACTTAGCCATTTTCTGACATATTTTTCACATGAAAAATTGTTCTCTCTACCATTTGTGAAACATGGTGGGTTTTGGACACTTCTGCAAATCAGCCAGCAGTTGTCTCATTAATAGACCTTACTTGAGAAATGGCATAGTTTTTACAAAAATGTAATAACTATGCCATTAATAGCATTGTTTTTACATTGTAATCTTTTTTTATTATTAATCTTTTTTCATCAAAAAAGATTAACAATTGGTTTTTACCAGCTCCATGCACAAATAACTCAAAGTGTAACTCCATGAGTAATAGTGCAGTGAACTCTCCTTGCCTGTTCGTAACATTTAGACATTAGATGCTACAATTTTCATACTCCACAAATTGACATGCATTTTGCTCTTTTCAAATGCAACCAAGAAACAGAAATTATATACATAAATTTTTTGTCAGTTATAGCTCCCACAAGCTTTAGATGTACCTTAAACACTTCAGTCACTGCTTGAAGCTCACTTATAAGCATCAAGTACTGTGCATGTCTGGATGATGCACGTGCATATGTAAATCCTGTTAGCTGATTGTGCTGTACAGGAAAGCGTGCAGTAAGTTGAATGGAGAAGACTTTTTCTCCTGTGCTCACTACATCTGTTGAATTAAAAGAATTCATTAATAACTTTCCAGGTCCTGGCATACTTACTTAAGAGGAAGACACAATTGTTAAACACCAGGATTTTACAGCTGGTGCTCTCCATAGTAGGCACAGCTGAGCTTGGTTTTGAGTCCTCAGCTATCAAGAACTGTGGTGCCTTCCAATATGTTCTCTGCAACTTTGAGGTAAACCTTTTAACATGCCTTAGCTGCTTGTGTGATTAAAGATGACGATAGGGTATGTACATAGTTCTGTGGAAATATCTTTTGTGTTGCTGTCTGGTGCAAAGCTGAACTTAACAGAGAGAGGTCTGAACTAAAACCTTTCAGACTTGGGGCTGTTTGCAATGTGGTTTCAAACATGACTTGAGCCTACACCAAAGTTCTCCAGAGTTACTCCTTATGCTTGCAGCCAGCAAGCCACAAAGGAGTGTTATTTAATTTCAGCCATAATGCTTTACAAGGGAAGATATTATTGTTTCCATTGCAGGGAAGGAAAGGGGAAACTGAGGTGAAAACACTTGACAGCCTGTGCTGACATAGAAGAGGACTAATATAGTCAGATTGCTCAGTCCAGTGCTCTAACCCCCCGACCCATGCTACCTCAAGCCATTTGGCTCAGACTTCATTGTTTGCATTGCACATTTCCTTTCTTGTTATTTCAGATGTGAAAGAGCTAGTGAGGATGTTGTCACTGCTCAGAGCAGAAGAAATGGAAATCAAGATTTCTGGGTTCTGTCAGCCTCTACTACTGAGTCATTGGGGGCAGTCTCAATATGCTTCAGTTTCCCTTACCTTTTAAAGGGTTATTCTCTAATACCTTCCATAGATTGTATGAGGACCAGCAAATGCATGAAAAGCACTTTGAGAGACCAGGGTGAGGGCGACCTGCTACAAAAGTGTAAAGATACATTAAAAAGAAATAACTTATTTTGTCCCATCTTAATAAAGAAGCTGAATTTAAGAAGTTTGATATCTCATGGTTCATTTGTCTTTCAGCTTTGGTTAAATGCACCAGAAAATCTCGACCTGACTGTCTTTTCACATCTCTTGGAGATTCTGCAGTCTTCCAGGTATATACCCAAATCTAAGACAGAGATGGAATGAATTATGCTTATCACTAATTAGCATTAATTGTGGCTGGGGTTTTCAAAGGGATCTAATTGCATGTTCAAATGATACTTAAAACCTATGGGAGATGAAGGCAACTGTATCTTCTATGTTCCTTTGAAAATCCAAGCCCTAACTTCCTTGATCCTGAGCAAGATTGTACCTTAGATACTAAGGTAAGATTGTTCCTTAGATACTGTTTAGAGGTGTAAGCTTTAATAGGCTACAGCTATCAAGCCACCAGGCCTTGCCAGAGACCCAGGTGCCAGCTGTGTTCCCTTATCAACCCAGGCCACATCATCACTGGATCAAAACACACAGATTATAACATCCAGGGCTCATTCATCTGTTCCTCTATCAATGTTATACCACCACCAGATTACAGTGTCCCTCTCCTGTCTACATTGGACAGATGGGACAATTGTTACATGAAAGAATGAATGGGCACCAATCTGACACTAATTTCAGAAAGCCACAGAAACTCATAGCAGAACACTTCAGCCTCCTTGAATGTTCCTTCACTGACCTCAGAGGAGCTGTTCTTAAACAACAAGACTTTAAAAACTGACTTGGATGTGAAATTGTGGAGCAAGAAATCATTCAAAGACTGGACTGTGCAAACTATGGTCTCAACAGAGACTGTGCATTCTTATTCCCTTTGTCCCTTAGTGGGTTAGCTGCCTTTCTCAGGAGTGCGTCTCTCAGGAGTGTACCCTTCCTCTCTCCTCTGTATTTACATTCCTTTCTACTTAGAACCCCTGTTTTTTGCAAATCTGTTCATAGCATCTGAGGAAGTAGGATGTTACCTACAAAAGCCTGTGGCTCTGTGAACCAGTTAGTCCCTAATACATCTAACTACCTCTCTGCAGTGAGTGTGTAATGTGCTACCGTGCCCTGCCTTCTGCCTGGCTTTAGACTAACATGGCTAACCAACTCTCTTTACTTGACCCTGTTAGTTAAGTAACAGGATCCAAAACATTGGTGACTGGTGCCTATCCCAGCTGATCACAAACTGGGGGGATTGTCCCTCAGCAGCCAGTTGTCAAGTGGAGAACCACCAGTGGCAAAAATGGTGAAACCGGAAGTGTACTTCCACTGGCACTTCTGGCTTTGTGGCTGGCACTTCCAGGGGGTGCATGGCCAATCTCAGGGAGTGCATATGCATCGTGTGCACTCCCTACATGTTGTCAGTGATCCAAAGACCTCACTCACCAGGTGATGATTTGATCAGTTAACTGGGTTGATTGCAACCCGCTAGGTTCCTGCTTAGCTGCTTCTCCTCCTATTGCTCCAGCTGCAACAGCAGCCAGGGCTCTGGGTTCTCCCTTTCTCCACTAGCTGTGACTTCCTACCCCTGCCATAGGGGCAGTCAGTGGTGTGCAGTGTGAGAAATGGAGGGTAAATCCCAGTGCCGCACAGTGTGGGGCGTGCTGCCGGTGTGGGTGTTCAGTATAGAATTGAGAATTGCCCATGTGGCTGCAGCAGCAAGGGCATTCATATGGTCTGTGGCCCAGGGGCCCACAGTCACCTTGATGCAGCCTTCCCTAGTTTGGCTCATGGGGCATGCAACCCTGGGTCACTTGGAAGTTGAACATCCCAGTATTAGAGAAAGAAAAGGCCTGTTAAGTCATTTTTAGTGATTTGAACAGGTCTCATTTTTTGTGGGCTGCATGAGAACAAGTCCAGACTGACTAGATTTGGAATTGCAGTCCAGCTCTAAGTACACCTTTTTCCTAGAGCAATGAGGTGTCTAGAAGAGCTGACTCAAACAGCGGGTAGACGGTCTCTTCTCTTGGGTAGACAATCTCTTCACTGGTGAGAGCAATTTAGTCTGGAATTCCTTTTGGTATTTAATCTTTAGATTGTGCTGAGGACGATTTGTTGTCATTTATTAATTGTTTATTCATTGCTTATAGTATGCTGAGTACTTTACAGAGAAATTTAATTTGAAAAACAGGTTTTTGTTTATTCATTTTCTTTTTCTTTATCAGGGATGGTATGACATTACTTTTGTAAAAAAAAATAATTGGGGATTACATATTTTGAAAGAAAATTTATTTTTGGTGAAAAATGTAAGATTTAATTGAAATTTAGACTAAAGAGTTTTGATTTTATACCCCCTAAAGCCCTCAAACTTGTGCAGGGAAAAGAATATTGGTAACAAGTTCCAACACAAAGTTAAGTAGATTTGGAAAGATCTGGCAAGCCTGAAGTGGCTTCCTACAGCAAGCCTATGGATTCCACTCTTCTGGCACTAGGAAGCCACTCATAATCCTGTCTGGTGTTTCTTGCTGAGTTTTACAAGAACAGTATTTATTCCTACCAGTGCACCACTTTTAAAGTCAATAACTTCATTTCCTTTGAACTGTCTGAAACATGGCAGCTTCCAGGGAAGGGAGCAGTGGGGGAAGGAGGGAAACACATGAAGAAGGCTTCAGATCTCTATCCCTGACACATATTCAATTTCTCTGACAGTGTTTTGATCAGTTGCCAAGACAATATCAGGAGTCAAAGGTACAAATTGTAAGCGCAATCTGAGAATCCTTTTAGCAGAAACTCAGCAGATTTGGCTTTTTCCAGTAAAAGCTTTTAATGTTCCCATTGCTTTCATGCAGAGATGGAAATTGGAACGCTGAAGTTGCCTACCAAGTGCAGCTGGTGCCCAAGCTGATTTTCCTCTTCAATGACACTGAGATAAGTTGCTCAAGAGTCACCATTGTTTGTTCCATCCTCTCCCATCTGCTGCAGGGCTGCTTCAACACCAAAGATATTCTAAGGTAGATTGAACTCTGCAATATATTCTCAACTTGTAAATGAGTTGTTCCCATGCAAGCACAGGGGTGTGCTTATGTGGGATTCTACAGGCCCAATCTTTGCATTTTTGAATGAGTATAGGATGATCCCTGCCAATAAACCAAAAGGGAAAGCCTATTTATTACAAGCCAGTTCAGCATTTAGATCAGCCCTGTTCATGTGAGTGAGACTTACCATAGGCCAGACTTGTGATCCATACTCATGGTGGGTACGGATAACTTAACTTAAATGGGTCTACCCAAAGTTTGAGGTAGTATTCAGGGCAAATAAATGTATCACTACCTGCCCCAGTTTAGTGTGTTATCTGAATGCCTTATTTGGTCAGTGTTTAAGTCACTGCCCATTTTATTCTTGAATGCACTTGTGGCTTTTGCATGGATCTCTTGGCTCAGAAAATTTAAAGCATTAATTATTAGCTAATAAAAGAACATCTTGAAATATAATAGTGCTGTATTCTATAGCTCAATCAAGATTGGTCAGCATAGTAGCCAACCTGTGGAGTATTGGTAATCCAGACAGTGCTGCAGCCATCCTCCACAGAGATGTAGGCTACAGAGATGATTATATATCTCAGCATTCAAAGTGCCATCTTGATTCCTAACATAATCCCAGCTCCAGGTGCAGCATTGTATGCTGGGACCTGTTGTGTCCATGGCTGTCAGCATCACTAAAATCTGTCAGGATTCTTACTAGTCCCATAACTTGGGTGACACTATTCTACATCACAACTTCTGAGCTATCACTCAAAACATGTGATATTTTATCCTTTAAAGAACTCCATTCAATCTGTGGTAATGATGGCTACACTACTGAAGTGCCATTTACGTGCATAGCATTATCCAGATTTTATGAAAATTGGAAAACATATTTGAGCAGAATATAGGTAAAAATGAGTTTGTCATGGCTGTCTTATGGCTAGTTGCTGTAGATTTGTAACTAGTTCTGGTGTGCCTGGAGACCAGCTGGTGATCACAGTGTTGGGTCACTTGGAAGAGAGTTCCCAAGAACATACAGACCTGAGTTGCCAATCCTAGTGGTTCAAACATAGGTCAGGTTCCCAACATTTTGAGATTTTTTTTAATTACAGAATTTTAAAACCAAAGTTGAAGGATCCTTTTTATTTGCCTTCTGGTTTAAGAGCCTTTAGGATTCATGTTACAAGTGTCCCTGAAATCACGAGGGCTACAGCTTACATTTATTCTCTATGGAAGCAGAGTTTCTCACACAATTGAAAGGTTTCAGGAACTGAGGCTTTAAATAAAGTCAGATTATTATGAACACACTATGCATTTGTGAGAGTTATTAACACTGCTAACCAAAGGTAACTTCCTTTCTCTGAAAGGATTGGATTGTTCCTTGTTTACACTTTAAAACCATCTTCTGTGGATGAAAATCAGATTGGTCTGGAAGGTGCTTCTGATGGGCAGGAAGAAGGTAAGGAGCCCCTCTAAACAATGTCTGATGGATGGCCAAATACTGCCCATCTTCCTAGAGGCTACAGAGCACTGCTGTGAGGCACTGGGAGGGCTGGATGCCCCAGGGGACACAGTGGGAGATCTTCGTGGAATGTGAGTGGAAATACCCATGTAGTTCAGGCTAAATGCTCTAAGGGCACAGACAGAAGTGCAGCTCCCTGCTGTAACTCAGAACGCTTTGCAGGAAGCTTTCTAAGTTACAACAGTACCTCCACCAAACAGAAGTTCACTGCTGGTTCCAGGGGGTGGTAATCTAGCTGCTGGGATTCCCCTAGCAATGGCACCCCCTCCCTCCCAGACTCTCCCTCCCAGCCTGTTGCTGTTTTCAGATTGGGAGGGGAGAAAGGGAGTGGAGGGAACTCATTTTAGGAGTTCCCTAGCTGGCACTGGGGGATGGGGTGGGTGGATTGAAACCCCTCCACCTTGTGGGGGCTGCAATACACTCACCCTTCAGTAGGAAATGAAGAAACCCCCAGACAAAACTCCCTCTGCTCCCTTTCCCTCCCCTCTCATTCTGGCAACAGGTCAGAGGCTGGCAGGCAGACAGACAGACACAAGTTACAATAGATGCTATGTTTTGAAATGTCTTCATCTGAACTCTCGTGCAATGAGGGTTCAGATTTTTGTAGAATCAGGCCCTTTCAAAGTACTTTGCAGCCATGTATTTCTGTCTGGTCACAGCTGTAGAGTGCTTTCAGGGGCCAGTTTGGGGAAAATTGTCACTTCTGTCTGTGTCCTTAGGGTATACCTGTGGGCAGCCAGCCCCCTGTTGTAGGTGCAGCTGTACTGGCAGAAGTACGTTTTCTGCTGCCACAGATACAATGACTCCACTTAAACGCAAAAGCACTATCTGCAGTTGCAGCTTCTTGCTGCCAGAATTGTATCCACAGTGATTTTAGTTGATGACAGCAAACCCTATAGTCTAGTCCTACAGAGTGTGTACACCTGAGTGAGTTAAATTAAGCATCTTTTAAACTGTTAAGCTATTTGTGCCTGACATAGCTGCTGAAAGAGCTGGTTGTCCAGATTTCTTTCAGTCTAAAATCTTATATTGGTCCTGACAGCAATTTTGTTGGATCTCACATATGTAAACATTGTAATATATTATATACACTGATATAGCTTGAACCTCCATAGACAGAAACTGGAGTTTGAAAACATCTCTTTGGTCATTCCATCTAACTATTTTTCCTGGCGAGTCCAGGATTGTTCCTTATGGATTATTCTTCAGCATTTTTCTCAGTCTAGATTTAAATCTCTCTGAAGAAAGGGCTTGGGAAACAGATCTCAGAAGTGACTAGTGCTTATAGCACCATACAGCCCATGTCCAGATGTTCTTGTCTGAACTTCTCTAGCCTGCTAAACATCCGTGAGATTTTTCTTTTTCCTGGGCAAGCCTCATGCAAACAAGGTTGTTCATCAAAGCACTGAAACACATGTTTTGTCTCTTCTCTACTTTATATTTTCTTCTGATTTTTGTAGCCTTAAGCCAAACATCTGGAAAGACAATCTGGCTCCGAAATCAGTTACTGAAGATGCTGTTAGATGTAATGCATTCAGACAAACTTCATCTGTCCTCAAAGTAAGTAGAGCCATTTCAGAGTGGAGTAGAGTAGGGTTTAGGTCTTTTAAAATGCTTTTTTGTCTGTGATTGACCATCATTGAACACACTATTAATAGCTGAATCTCATCAGTCAGTGAGAGAAGCTTGAATTGAAGACCTTTTCCAGTGAATGTATTTCAGGGTTACAGTGATCTCCTTTAAAAAAAGCAATATTTTCTCTGCATTTATTAAAGGCCAAGTTCAGAGAGATGATGGTTGTCTCCTCTACACTGCGCAGGGAAAATAAATCTGTTGTGTGTTTAAAAATGAGTTTAATCCAAACTGTAGTTATGAACACTACAGTCACTTAATATCAACCATATGATGTTTGGATCATTGTAGATTTGGTTTAAGGTTGCTTGAGTGCCCAAACTTAAGTGCCCAAACTGTGCATTTCCATCCCTTAATAGGTTTGGATTTCTTTTAAATTTAAGCCTTTATTCTGAGTGTCCTGGGTTTAGAATGCTTGGGGTAATTACAATATCCCCATAATATATTTTACACTAAATTATTGATGCATCTTCTCAACCATAATTTCATGTTGAATTTTTTTGTCTGGGAATAAATGATAGCTGGGGCCTGCTAGGGATTTGATGTTTTTATTTAACTGAATGAACATGCTAATTAATATCCTTGTTTTGAGCCTATAGGTAAAATTTTAAAATTTCAATTAAGATTTCCCCTCAAGGACTTAGGCTCCTAAATCACTTAGAACATTTCTGAAAAATGTCCTTTGTTTTTAACATGTATATTTTTCATATCCTTATTTCTTCCAGGCTGCAAGCAGAGATACTCTCAACACTGGGGCCAGACTGGTTCCTGTTGTTTACACAAAGCCATCTGCACTCAAGCACAGTAGTGCTAGGAGTCAAGTTGCTTCTGTGCTTCCTCCACAACCACACCCTGCTGAACATGTTCAAGGAGGGAGTGGTAGCTGGACATTGGCTGGAAAACAGCTCTAAGGGATTGGATATCTTAATGGGTATGTCCCAGGCCTAAGGCTTGTTCCCAAAATATTCTTTTCCAGAGGAAGAGTTTCTTGAAAATGGTATTGAACATAGTATGAAAAGTCCTGATCCAGTTGCCTTTGTAAGTAATAGCAAAACTCCCATTGACTTGAAATGGAACTTAGTGTGGGCTGAAATGAAGGGCAGGTTGAAGAAAGGGAGGGGCTGGGATTTTGGTATTTAGGTTCTTTTGTGCGGGTGGAAGGGTTGCTTTCTGCATCATATTCCAGGGTCAGCAGTGGTGGGAAGATGATGTTTGCCCTGTGTTTTATCAGAGGTCACACTGGCCTTTAAAGTCTATTAGATATTCAGTCGTCATGTAGCATGCACCGGGCCCCAGTAGTGGCTGCAATGTCCGCTGCTGACCATGTGGTGCCTGCCCCACTTCGGGTCTATGGGTACCCTCCCTTTTCTCCCGTCTGCTGCATCTTGATGTAATTGGTTAATTGGTAAAAAGGGAGGCTACCTTCTAGTCCCTGAATGAGCCCTCATTATCTGCCAGCTGGCAGGTTGCTCCTGGATCTTGATGGTCTCAGTCTTGTCCGTCAAGTGCTAGGTGAGCTTTCCTGGCCTATCCATGGCCCCTGGGCACTAATTGCCTTAAGGGCTGATTTCATAGCCTCTGACCTCCCCTGTAGCCACACCCATACCTTTCAGATGTTACCATCCAATCAATCTGCCTTGTAAGGGTCTTGGACTTCTCAGCCTCTGCCCCTTTCCTTTCACTGGGCCTTTTAGTCCAGGCCAACTGTATTGAACTTGGCTTCTGGGCTTCAGCCTCCTCCCTACTCCTGGGCACTGAGCCAGCTGTGTCCTGCTCTCAGGCTCTGTCTCTGCTCTGCTCTTGGGTACTGTTTCTGTCCTGCTCTGCTTGCAGGCTCTGCTGGGACTTCCATCACTCCTTAGTCCTGCCCCAAACCACTGGCAGAAAACTGTAACACAGGAATAAGCCTTCAGGCTATAATCCAAACTCCTGACTGGATCTACACACAGCACCATCTCCTTGCCTGCATCACAAACCTTCCCCCTGCTGTAGGTCACATTCCCTTGCAAGTCAGCAGTATTCTACTTGTATTATTCTTAGGGTAGGCCAGGTGTCAGCTAGGGGCTCCTCTGCAGCTTTCCTGCCCAGGAGCTTTATCCTCTGCAGCCTTTATGATCAGACTGCCCTAACCTGGCTCAGGCCCTAGGCTTATATGTTTCCTAAGCCCTGTCCCTTTATGGTCAGGTGACTTCCCTGGGTTGGCTGCAGGTGTTCTCCTTTACATTGCTGCCCAGTTCATTGCCTAGGCAGGGGTCTTCTTACAGCTGGCCCCAGTTTAGGTGCTTGGGCTGTAATTGCTGCAGTCTTTCTTTTAAAGCAGTGGTCCCCAACCACAGGTGGTGACCCAAATGAGGGTCGTGGGGACAATGCTGGTGGTGCTGCACAGAAAGCTATAGGCCAGTTAGTCTTACTTCAGTCCTGGGTAAGCTTTTGGAGAGAATTATTCTGGCACATGTCCATGAGGGGCCAGCCGGGGAGATTATGCTTAGGGGCAACCAGCACAGGTTCATTAGAGGCAAGTCCTATCAGACCAACCTGGTGGCCTTCTATGACCAGGTCACAAAATCCTTAGATGCAGGGGTAGCAGTGGATGTAGTCTTTCTAGACTTTAGGAAGGCCTTCGACACTGTCTCTCACCCCGTTCTCATTAAAAAAACTGGGGGACTGTGGTGTTGACACCTACACAGTCACATGGGTTGCCAACTGGCTGGAGGGCCTTTTACAAACCAGTCAGAGGGGACCAGCAGGCATTGGGGGAGTCGCTGTTCCCCCGAGCACCGCCAGGAGTGACTAGAAATAACGGTCACAAGCTGGCAGAGGGTAGATTCAGGCTAGATATCAGGAGGCGCTACTCACGGTCAAGATGGCTAGGATCTGGAACCAACTTCCAAGCGAAGTGGTGCTGGCTCCTACCCTGGGGGTCTTTAAGACAAGGCTTGACAATCACCTTGCTGCACTCCACTCCTATTAGGGGCACAGAAAAAAAGATTGGGAACCACTGTCTTAAAGTAACAGGATCCTTAAGCTCCCTGTCACAGTCAGTCAGCTTTTGCTCTGATCATCACTTCAGATCCTTCTTTTCTCATTATCTTATGTAGTGTGGGGAGCTTGGAGGGAGAATTTCCTGCAGTGCATGTGATGATGGAAAGCAGTTTTCTGTTTTATAATTTTGTGGAATTCTTTGAGCAACTGGCGTTATAGTAGAGGGGATGACAGAATGGCTTATGGTGCAGAGGAATGGTAGTCTTTGGTCATCACTAGTCCCTGCCCCATCCTGATGCAGGAATCAGTCTGAGATTTTCTAAGCATGATTTTTTTTCTTTGCTTTTAGATAATCTAAAAACTGTGTCTCCGGTGCCTAACCCAGGCCCCTACTTGATTTTTGGGTTTACAGTATTGCAGACCTCTCTATGTAAACACACTCACATCCCTGAGATTTACCTCCTGGTGGCAGGTCTGTTCTTGGCAACCCCACGGTGTGAACCACTGGAAGCAGCCAAGGTAAGGACATGGAAAGGCTAGTAATATGAATGAGTTTGCTGTATGCCTTAGCTGGATAATGCTGCTTACCCCCTCATACATCCTAAGAGTTTGTCTGCACAAGAGCACTCAAGAAAATTAATCTGAATTAATGTTTAAAGTAGATTAGTTAAACATCACTTTGGATGTAAACCAAAAAAAAGCCACTTTAAGACTGTCCACATACTGCTTTAATCAAGTTTAACTAATGAACTCTAAAAGTTATTTCAGATTAACTTTCTTGAGTGTCCCTCTTTAGACAAGCCCTAAGCCTCTTTTTCCTAATTGCTTCAAACATTCAAGGAGGGTCAATCATTGGCTTCCATCATGGGAAATTCAGGAACCTGGGGAAGGTGGTGCTGATTAAAGCTCTTACTGGCTCATATCCTTGGATGAAGAGAGCGAAACCTTTCTGAAGATTTTAGGACCAGCTGTGTCCCCGGCAGTGTCCTCTTCTTCAATTCATTTCCTCCTTTTTTAGTCGGATCTTGACTCCATGCTGCAGTGGCTCCTGCAGAACCACTGCAGAGAAAACATCCTCACGGCTGGGCTGTGCATGGAGGCAGCGACCTTGTTGCTGGAAATGGTGACGAGCATGGTGAATGAGGTGAGCACATGCTTGTGTATGCTCGGGGAACTGTAGAGGAAGGGAAGGAACCAGTTCTGTTTGAGGCAGTACTGAAGCCTGCTGCAGTGTGTTACATGGTGATGCTGGGTGGAGGGGTGGTGGCAGCCAGAGCTGATGGTAACATGTCTGTTGGCCTGGTTGTGCCATTATGGCTGGGGAAGAGGCATCTTCAGATTATATCTATCTGGGCTTGTGGCCAGGATCTGCATGTTTGGAGCTAGATCCTTCCCATCCCTCCGGCCCCCGTTCATTCTTGGTAGTGAGGAAGTACCAGCTGTATGGACATTACAGTAGAGTTCTGGCTTAGAAGAGGAGTGACTTCTGTGAGCCTAGGAACAATCAGTTTGTGGCTTCTCCAGGAATGGTCATACTGAGACTGTTCAAGTCTTTGTGAACAAGCTGCCAGTAGCAATGGAAAAGATGTATATGAGTAAAGTATAGCTCCAACAACATGCACACATGTCTGTGTTTAGCCCACTGCAGGTACAGAGAACTCCTGGGAGATGGTCTATCCTGGGAATGTCATCCAGTTCCTTTGCCTGATATACCACAGCTACCCTCAGGACCCAGTATGGTGTTCTTCCAACTTCCTGAAGGCCTTGGCAATGATTGTCTTCCATCCTGGAATGCAAGTAAGAATCAGCCCATACTGCCCTGGGAGTCGGGGTGAGAGGGGGAGGGGGAAGAGCTTTGTATAATCAAACTAAACTTGATAGCATGTTATTCACCCTTTTATTTAAGCCGAGTATTAAAACAACTGTTTAGTCTAGTTCCATCCTCCTTGCAACCACCCTTCAGGTAGTTAAAGGCTGCTATAACCTGCCCCCTGCCATCAGTATTTTTTTCTTCTGCAGACTAAATAAGCCCAGTTGCCTCAGCCTCTTCTCATGTGCTCCAGCCCCCTAATGATTGTATTGCCCTCCACTGGACTCTCTCCAATTTGTTCACATCCTTTCTATAGTGGGGGTGGGGGGCAAAACTGGACGTGGTCCTCTAGATGTGGCCTCACCAGTGCAGAATAGAGCACAATAATTACTTCCCTTGATCAGGTAGCAATGCTTCTACTAATGCAGCCCAGTATGCCATTAGCCTTTTTGGCAACAAAGACACTCTGTTGTCTTATATTTAGCTTATTTTCCACTGTAACACCCAGGTCCTTTTCTGAAGAGCTGCTGCTTGGCCAGTTGGTCCCCAGTCTGTACTGGTGCGTGGGATGTTCTGTCCTAAGTACAGGGCTTTGCACTTGTCCTTGTTGAACCTTACCCTCCACCATATCTACTACTGCACCCAGCTTGATGTCATCCGCAGACTTGCTGAATGTGCACCCCATTCCATCCTCAAGGGTGTTGATGAAGATATTGAACAAAACTTGCCCCAGGACCAACACAATACTCCACTTGATACTGGCTGCCAACTAAATACTTGATTACTATAGTTTGAGCCTGATAACCCAACCAGTGTCCATCTTACAGTCCATTCATCCAACCAGTCTGTACTTTCTTCACTAGCTTGCGAGAATGTTGTAGGAGACCATATCAAAAGCTTTGCTAAAGTCAAGGTATATCATGTCCACTGATCTTCCTGCATCCCCAGAACCAGTTATGTTGTCATAGAAGGCAGCAATCAGGTTGGTAAGGCATGACTTGATCTTGGTGAATCCATCACGTTGGCCCTCTCCCTGAGCACCCACTGGTGCATTATGTCTGGCCCCATGGACATGTCTGGCTTTTCTAAATAGTCCCTCACCTGTGCTTTCACCATTGCCAGCTGCTCACCTCCTTTCCAAACTGTGCTGCCAGGTGCAGTAGTCTGGGAACGGACCTTGCCTGTGAAGACTGAGGTAAAAAAGGCATTGAATACTAGAGCCTTTTCCACATTATCTGTCACTAGGTTGCCTCAGTAAAGGACCCACACTTTCCTTGATCTTCCTCTCGTTGCTGACATACTTGCAGAAACCTTTCTTGTCTCTTGCAACTAATTGCAACTCCAGTTGCGCTTTAGCCTTCCTTATTTCGTCTCCGGCTTGTCTAGTAATACTTTTATACTCCTCCCCAGTTGTTTGTCCAGGTTTCCACTTCTTGTAATGTTTCTTCTTGTGTTTTAGCTTACTGAGTTCTCTGCTAAGCCAAGCTGGTTTTCTGCCATTCTTGCTAGTCTTTCTGCGCATCAGGATGGTTCATTCTTGCACCTTTAGTAAGGTGTCTTTAAAGTACAGCCAGCTCTCCTGGACTCCTTTCCCCTTCACACTGGCTTCCCAGAGGATCCTGTCCATCAGTTCCCTGAGTGAATCAGACTCTGCATTTGCAAAGTCTGGGGTCCATACTCTGCTGCTCTCTTTCCTTCCTTTTCTCAGGATCCTGATCTCAATCATCTCATGGTTGCTGCTGTCCAAGTTGCCATCCACTTCTGTGTTTCCCACCAATTCTTCCCTATTTGTGAGCAGCAGGTTAAGAAGAGCATGGCCCCTAGATGGTCTCTCCAACACTTGCTCTGGGAAGTTGTCCCCAACCTTCTCCAAAAACTCCCTGAATTGCTGGTGTACTGCTGTATTGCCCTCCTAGCAGATGTCAGGGGGATTGATGTCCCCCATGAGGACCAGGGCCTGTGGCTGGGAAACTTCCACTAGCTGTTTGAAAAAAGCCTCATCCACCTCATCCTCCTGGTCTGGTGGTTTTTAGCAGACATCCATGGCATCACCCTTGTTACCTTCCCCTCTGATCCTAACCCAGAGACTTTCAACAGACCTATCTGCAGTTTCATATTGGAGCTCTGAGCAACTATACAGCTCTTTTACAAAAGCACAACTCTTCCCCCTTTTCTCCCCTCCTGTCCTCCCTGAACAATTTATATCCATCCATGACAGTGCTCCAGTCACACGAGTTCCCACCAAGTCTCTGTTATTCCAGTAACATCATTGTTCTGTGACTGTGAGGACTTTCAAATTCTTTCTGCTTGTTTCCCAGGCTCCGCGCATTCATATATAGCCCTCTGAGGTAACTAACTGATTGCCCTACTTTCTCAGCAAGAATGAGAAAGCCTCTTGTTGCCCACTTCTGAGCCTCCTTCTCCCATCTCAGACTACTCCCATATCTTGGCTGAAGCATGCAGTAGCCATTTTCCCTTACACCCACAGAAAACTATCTTCATCATTGTTTCTCCCATCATTGTCCCTCCCTCCCCCAGAAACTACACTTAGTCCTGCTGCTATCACCAACCACACCTAGATGCCAGCACTTTCTTGCATTCCTACTTTTAAAGCAGCTGGAGGAGAGGGAGTTAACAGTGCTGCGCACATACAAATTATAACCAGCCCTCTTGGTTAGATGTCCAGCTTCTCCACTGCTCTTATTGTTTTTACATCCAGTCTCTTCTATCCCTGAGTCTTGGAGTAGTGTGGCTTCATGAAATGTTGATATAAGTTTTGTGTATGAATCTAATTTTAGAGATGAGGAAATTGAGGCACAAAGTAGTGAAAGGATTTGCCCAGGGTTACAGTGGATATGCCTACTCTGTAGTGGTAGCATGTCTCAGAAAGGACTCTCTTGAACATTCATTCCCCTGCCACCTACATATCCCAAGCACTGAAGCTGCTCTGGTACTCCACAGTGGCCACTCCAGCATCTGGGGACTGAGATCTCAAGGAGGACAGACCCAGAGTAACATTCTTAGTTACGAGCATGTTAATAGTAGTGGGTGGAAAGGATGTGCTCTAGAGCTCAGTTTAGATATATTTAGTGAGTCTGTGACATTGGCAGGAATTGAACCCAGGAGCCCACATTTTCAACCCCCTGTTCTCAAGGCCGGATTGTGTTCCTGCCTATGTGTTTCCTGTGGCACTTACGTTTAATTATGGCAGGAAAGGAATTTACAGTAAGCAGTGAATATGATTGTAAGGACAGATGAAAGTAAAGCACTTTTCCCTGAGTATTGCTGCCTGCTTTCTTTATAGGGCACCTGCAAAAGCTCTTCATCTTCTGATGATTCAGTTGCTGTTAAAGAAAATGGCTGTGGTGATCCCTCAGCAGCCCCATTGCCTCCACACCCTGCCAAGAAGCAAGTGTGGGACTTCGTGCGCATCCTTCTCATGGAGAGTTTACTCAGCATCCCAGCAAACAAACAAGGGCACCCATTTGAGCTGTTTCTTGAGGTCTCTGTATAGCTGTAAAATCCAGGCATAGCTGCTCTGTTCTGCAGTGGGGTCAGGAGGTGGGGGGAAGGGCCAGGAGACATCCTGCTGCTAACCTAGTACATAGAGGACTAAAGAGGAGGTTGCAGCCCACATTTTCTGCAATGCCCCTTATGCTGCTAAAGGGTTATATCCAGCGGTCCCTCCATGTAAGATACCAGAAGATCAGGGGGGCCTGAGGTATTGTTTTACCCCAAATGTTTCAGTTCATGCCTTATAGGGGCTATAGGGCATCTCCCAGGTGTGTTATTCAGATGAACCAGGTAGAGTAGAAATCCTAGGTGCCCTGTGTGGAGGAAGCTCCTTGTGTGCTTTTTCTTTATGTGTGTAATCAAGGGCAAGATGCCATCCATAGGCAACAGTGATGATAACTTGTCAAACAAATGCCTAATCCTGGAGTGAGTTTTTCACTTTGCAATGTATGTAGGCCATTCTCTAAATGCCATAAGAACCCACAGTGGATTTTCCTGTGTGCTGATTAGTACTTAAGAAATAATTTCACTTTAATGTACATCTAAAAAAAGTTAAAAATGTTTTTAACACATATAGATGCCACCTGCAGCGGACAGTTCTGGACCCAGTGTTCAAAGATTCCAAAGCAAGACTGTTTAGACAAGCCCATTATAAAAATGAAGGCAATTGCTAGTTTAGGATCTGACTTCAAGTTTTGGAGTCCACACCAAAGTCCTGGTGTATCTATATCTGGTTCAGATTTACTTTTGTTTTTAAGACAAGTAGTAAAGGACATCATTTTAAGACAGGTAGAAAAGGGCAAAATAAATTTGATTGTCATCCATCTTACATGGGTCAGATCAACTGGCTAAGGATGTGGTAGTCATGGGGGACCTGAACTTCCCGGACATCTGCTGGGAAGAACAGTCAGCCAGGTCTGACTGCTCACGTAGGTTCTTGGCCAGAGTGCAGGACCTCCATCTAACCCAGGAGGTGCACAGCCCCAC
>NW_017728951.1:34723671-34728876 GCF_001723895.1 Crocodylus porosus | reverse complement strand
GTTTAAGAGGAGGTTAGATGAACATCTTGCTGGGGTCGTTTGACCCCAGTATTCTTTCCTGCCACGGCAGAGGGTCGGACTAGATGGTCTGCTCAGGTCCCTTCCGACCCTAGAAACTATGAAACTCATGAGAGGTCAAGGCTCTCACATAGTAGCTTGGCTTTAATTAAGAAATCATAAGTGAGGAAGTTTCTCTGGCCTATCTGAATCTCCTGGGCCTGCTGAAGGATCTGGAGAACAGTTTTTTCTTGGAAGCTATCTGAGAGTCTTTCTTCTGCTCCCATGAATCCTGCATTTGATCACTGGAAGGGCAGTATTCTCTTGAGGCTGTCTTACCAATTTGATCTCAGGATAAGGTCACAACAGAAATGCCTAGAGCCTCATCAGAACAACCAAAGAGGTCTGTTTTTTGTAAGGTTAAGGTTGGCATGAGCATGGACTGAAGAAAACACTTGTTTTTTGTTGTCTTGCTTGTTTTTCTGCTGTACTCATGTTTAATTCGTTGTGATTCTGCAGGCTTCTTCAGAAAACTCCACCAGCGAGCAGAAGAGACATTTCCAGACAAAGGTCTTATTGTCTGCTATGGATATCTTCCACATTATCAGCCAGGAAGCTGGGAAAACAAGACCAAGAGGTGAGCTGTGCAGATCAGACCACAGACCAGTTAATATTTTTGATGGGATATTCCATTGCCTCTAGGTGAGGGATTTAGAAACACTAGGTGAAACATCAGCCTGATGTTTTAGTACAGGGGGTGGCAATCCCTGGCATGTGAGGGCATTTTGCTCGGCACGCCACTGCCAGTCACAGAACCTGGACTGCTCCTAGCAGATGTCTGGGAGGCTGCAGGTCCTGCTGCAAGCAGCCTGGGCTCTGGCTGGCAGCAGCTGCCCAGAACCTTGGCCAGCTTCAGCTGGGAGGCTGCAAATAGCTGCGTGAGGCTCAAGCCCCAGCATCAGTTCTGTACTGCTGGCGGGTGCATGGCTGCCTCGGAGTGAATGGCAGGGGAGAGGTCTGAGGAAGCGCAACCCTTGCCCCTTCCCCACCATCCATGCATACCCACTGGCAGTTCAGAGCTGAGCCTAGGGCTGCAGAGCAGGAATGGTGCCAGACTCTTCCCAGTGGGGAGGCTGGGCTTGCTTGGGCTGAGAGGCTCCACCCCTCCCAGCACCACTGTTGCTTCATGCCCACCCCATGCAGTCAAGCCCACCGTGCTTCTGTCTACTCCAAGCCCAGCCCTGGTTCAGCCCCTACAGTGGGAAGTGTCTGTGTGCCTGGTTCTGTGCATTTCTGTCTGCCTGTTTGTGTCTGGTTCTGTGTGTGTCTGGGTGTGCACACGTGCACATGTGTGTCTGGTTTTGGGTGTGCTTGTGTCTGTTCTGTGTATGTGTTTGTGTCTGTTTCTCTGTGTTTGCATGTGTGTGGTTCTGTGTGTGCATGTGTGTGTCTGGTTCTCACTCTCTCCTCGCCTTTTTTCCTCTCTGTCTTCTCTCCTTTTATTTTTCTTTTTTCTCTCTCACCTCTTTTTCTCTTCTTTCTCTTTTTTTTCTCTTTCTCATCACAATATGCTTAACAAAAAAAAGAATACACAACAACAAAGGTAGTATATGAAGTTGTATTTATTGTCACCAGGTTTAGAATTTTTAGAAAACCTGATATTTACTGTAAAAAACCGCAACATTTTTATTAATAACTGTATTAATATGCAGTGAGTCCTGCCATGTACCCCCTGCCCCTGTTTTGTTTTTCTGGAATGCTGGGACTCCAGCACCTTTCAAGGTAAACATTGCAGTTTTTTTGGCAGTCTGGCCAAAAATGTTGCCTACCCCTGTTTTAGCAGGTCAGTTAGTATAGTGTATTTCACTTCTGCCTTGAAGGCACATGCCTTGAACCACTGTGGCTTTGCAGCATTACCAGAAGCCTTCTTTCCCCATTTTACCCTGTTATAAAGAGATTTGAAAGGTTAAAATTAGGTATTAAGAGGAAGTAATTTTAAGCTTCTGAGTGCTTTAGGAAGTGATATTAGTGACCATGGTTGTTTCTTTTATCTCTGAGCAACTTGGCATTGTGTTAAGGAGCAACTTCACATGAAGTTGCTCCATGGCATTGCACCACTACTGATCCAGAGGCATTCATTGCTACAGCACTTGCATTTTGTGAAGTCTCAAGGCTGAGTTTTCTGTCTGCCTAGTTTATGAGATCTGAATGAATTACAGACTGAGCTAGGGACAGCTTGATGGCAGTGTCTCTTAAATGGTGGCAGGTTAAAGAACCACACTGTTGTATTCCCTGCAGGGAACAGTGATCCTCGCAGTGGTTCGGAAACAGCTGCACCCACTTCTGTGGTGAATGTTGCCTGTTTTACTCAGAAATTGGTGGATAAGCTTTACAGTGGAATGTTTGCTGAAGAGTCTAAGCAAGTCCTGATCTTCATTGCAGAGCAAATCATGGTGGTAAGTCATGTCCCTGGGTATTTTGGCTCTTGTTGATGTTCCTTCTTTTATGCTAGTTTTGAGACTGGAGTATCCCAAACAGAAAGGCATATTTCATTGGGTTGTTATTTTTACAGTTTGTATTGTATCAGTGTCCAAAGGCTTCAGCCATGACCTGGAGCTATGTAGAGCAAGGTACTGCACAAAAAAGTAAAGGAGTCACACAGAAAATGCAAGTTTCTTTCCCAGAGAGCCCATGGTCTTGCTCATCTGCAGCTTTCTCAGTCTCTGATAAAATTAACTATATCACTGAATAACTCCCCAAAATAACCAAATGATAGATCAGTTTTTGGAGCAGCCTGTTCAAGGGCCATGCTGTCCAGTGGGGAGGAAAGGCAGATCACCAGTTTGTGCTGCTGGTGCTTGCTAGGTAGGGGAGCTGGAGAGCTGGTGCAATCCTTCCTTCCCTTTGGCAGTGTGGGTATGTCTCCTTTTCCACCAATCAGATAATGTGTAGGCTCACAAGGCTGGGGGGGAGGCAGGGAGAGGCGCATCCCTTTCCCTCCTACTCCTTGCAAAGAACCAGAGATTCCCCAGTTTGGCTCCAAGTGAACTAGGAGAGATCTGATGCTACTGGACCTGGTTTGGGACTTGCCCAGGTCAAGCAGCAGGGTAATGCACCCCAGCCCTTGCACCAAGCTTGGGCGAGCTGGTTCAGTTGGATTCAGCCCAGGGAGCCCTGTGCCGTGTTGAGTGGTGGAGGAATGCCCTTTCCTCCCATTTGCTCAGCATGTGGTGACCCAGTTTTATGCAAGAGCAAGGGATCATTCTCTTTGCATAGAAATGGAGTGAGGGTGACTGACCTAGTCACAGACTCAGGGCAGCAGCTAGAGTTGTGAACATAGCCCCAGTTCACCCACAGGAATGAGAGACTGAAGAATATGCCCAGTCCCCCTTGCAGGCAGCTGAGGTTGCTTCTGTGGGGTTGGTGTGGGGGAGGGAGGAGGCAGTGTACCTTAGGACCTGGGAAAGTCCTGTCAGTTGATGTGTAACTTGCCACACCTTTAAATTAAAGCATGATACAAATGGGCCACAAGGTTTTTTCACATTTAAGGAGTAACGTCTTTGAGGCTGATTTGCCATTTTTGTGACTTGTTATTTTTATCATGTGGTATATTGTCTGAATATAATGTTACAGTTTTTTTGGTGCTATTAAAGTTTTAATCTTTGTGAAAACTCTGATGTCTGCTGGGGGTCATTGAAAATGTCTCCACTGAAGACAGATGGGTTTTTACTTGTAGCCATGTTTGTCTAAGGACATAGGCAGGCAAGGTTCTTTGAGTAGATGTGATATCTTTTATTAGACCAACTGAGTAGTTGGAAAAAATTCTTGGCAAGCTTTTAGGTGCAGTCACCCTTCTTCAGGCATATGGAGACTCTGCTGGTTTGAGACTCCAAGTCCACTGAAGACAGCAACTAACTTGGGTATCTCTACCTTATGTTGAAGTCTGCAGTGAATAACAAGAGTCAATAATTCTCAAATTCCAGAGACTTGAGTGGGAGTCAACATCATTTCGTCTCACAGCCTAAGTGGAAGAACTGTAGATGATAGGGAGAATGTCATGGTCAATACAAAATACTAGACTGTGTTTTTCTGTGTTTGAACAGGTCATGAAGCACACTTTTTCTCAAAAGGAAACCATCCTCAGCACCCTGTACAGCAGTCTAAACCGAGTGATTCTGTATTGCCTGTCCAGACCACAGCAGCTGCTGCATGAACAGCTTAGTCTCCTGAACACCCTCAAGGCCCTTCAGGAGCAATGGGATGTCACCTGCGCAACTTACAACTCAAATATTAATTTCATCATCTGTTTTATGCATTGTTTGTGTCAGCTGAATTCAAGAAGGTATCTGTATTATTTCTCCTGGTGTAACATCTGATCATCTCACTTTCTCCTGGTAGTTTCTTCAATGGAAAGTGTGTGTAGAAGAGAGAAAGATTCAGCAAAATCTTTGAGAAGTGCTAAGCACCCTCCCTTGTGGCTGGTAGAAACTGGGAGGACTCAGGAAGAATGAGGGCTAGCATATACCAGAAACAAACAGGTTCTTGACCTACACCTGATGCTTCAGGGACTGGACAGCTCCACATAGGAAAAGGGGAAAAAACAACTTTCTTGATTTGCTTTCTGTTAAGTTTGCTAAGTAGAGCTGTTAGGGAAATGTTCATTTTCCCCTTCAAATAGTTTCTAAAGAAGCAAAATATGTTACTTTCATTTTCTTTTCATTTTTGGGAGTGTGGTTTTTGTGATATTGAAGACCAAAAATGCTTGTTTTCTCAGTAAGAACCTTCACTGTCAATTAAGACACGCCCCCCTCTCCCCCAAAGAATTCATACTTTTCATAGACATTTGGGCTGGAAGGGACCCTGGAGGAACATCGAGTCCAGCCCCCTCCCCCAGGGCAGGAAGTCAGCAGGGATCATAGGATCCCAGCAAAGTAAGCATCCAAATGTGTCTTCAAGGCGTTCAAAGTGGGTGCTTGAACCACCTCCAGTGGTAGTCTGTTCCAAACCTTGGGGGCTCAGAAAGTGAAGAAGTTCTTTCTTATATCCAGCCTGAATCGGTCACAGTGGAGTTTGTGATCATTTGATATTGTCATCCCTTGAGGGCTCTGGTGAACAGATGTTCCCCCAGATCCTGGTGAGCACCTCTGATAAACTTATAGGTGGCCACCAGATCACCCCTGAGCCTGCACTTTTCCAGGCTGAATAGCC
>NW_017728951.1:34688335-34723660 GCF_001723895.1 Crocodylus porosus | reverse complement strand
CCAGATCTGCCTGGATCACCCTGCTATCCTCAGGTGTGACTGCTTTACCCCAGAGTTTGGTGTTGTCAGCGAACTTGGCCAGTCCACTTCTGACACCAATGTCCACATCATTGATGAATATGTTAAACAGTATAGGCCCTATGACAGAGCCTCGTGAGTCTCCACCAGTCACAGCGCACCAAGACGATTGGCTGTCATTGACCACCACCCTCTGGGTCCTACCGTGGAGCCAGTTCCTCAGCCAGTGGATCGTGGGGATGTCAAGGCCGCAGTTAGCCAGTTTAGCCAAGAGGTGATCATGGGATGCCAGATCAAAGGCTTTTTTAAAGTTGAGGTATACGACGTCAATCTCTTCCCCCTTGTCCAGGTGATAAGTCACCTGGTCATAAAAGGAAATGAGATTGGTCAAGCAAGACCTCCCCGCAAGAAACCCGTGCTGGGTATCCCTCAGGATATTGCCTTCAGCTAGCCTGTTAAGGAAGGCCTCCTTGATAATCTTTTCCAAGACTTTCCCCAGGATAGTGGTCAGGCTGATGGGCCTGTAGTTTGCCGGATCTACTTCCCTCCCTTTCTTGAAGATAGGCACCACACTGGCCCTCTTCCAGTCATCGGGCACTTCACCAGAGCGCCAAGAACTCTCAAAGATCCATGCCAGGGGCTGAGCTATGATGCTCGCCAGCTCCCTGAATACCCTTGGGTGTAACCCATCAGGGCCAGCTGGCTTGAAGGTATCCAGCCTGTCGAGGTGTTCCTTCATGAGGTCAACTTCGATGGAGGGCAAGGAATCTCCCTCACCCAGGCCTCCCTGACTCATAGTGGGCAGGGCTGTCTCATGGGGCTGATGCAAAAACTGATGCAAAGTACCCATTTAACAAGTTTGCTTTTTCCTGGGCGTCAGTTGTCAGTTGCCCCATCTGGTTTAGCAGGGGTCTAACGTTGCCCTTGCTTTTCCTCTGGCTCCCCACATATCTAACAAAGGACTTTTTAATTTCCTTGATATTTGTAGCTAGCTAGAGTTCCAGCTCAGCCTTTATTTTCCTGATTTCCTCTCTGCAAGTCTGGACTAAAGCAGAGTATTCCTCTTTGGTGGCAGTTCCAGTCCTCCATCCTTTGCAGGTCTTTCTTTTAAGATGCAGGAGGTCTGCCAGTTCCCTGGAGAGCCAAGGGGGCTGCTGTGCCCTTTTGCTGCCTTTCTTCTGAGACGGGATGAGCTTTGCTTGTGCATCCAGGATTGCTCACTTGAGGAGCATCCATGCATCCTGAACTCCCCTCTCCATTGGGTTGTGGCCTTTTAGGGCCTCTCTGACAAGCGTCCTTATCTTGTCAAAGTCAGCTTTTCTGAAGTCAAGGACTTCTGTGTTGCTGACTGACTTGCCAGCTTTACGGCAGATGGTGAAGGTGATCAGTTCATGATCACTGTCACCCAGCTTCCCTTCGATTGTTAGGTTGCCAATTAGGTCATCCCCGGTTGCCAGTATGAGGTTGAGCAGTGCTTTACCTCTTGTTGGCCCGTAGACTTTCTGCGTCAGATAGAGGTCGTCCACACATGAGAGAAAGCTTTGCGACTGCTCAGATTTGGCCGAGCACTCCTCCCATGAGATGTCTGGGTAGTTAGTCTCCCATGACAACCATACACCAGGATTGTGCGGCCTCAGCCAATTCCCTGGTGAACTCCTGGTCGAGGTCTTGACTCTGGGTAGGGGGTCTGTAGTAGACCCCCACTATTATATCCCCTGCGCCATGACATCATAGTCATGATTTAGGAGGAGAACAAATTCCTCCTGTTTATTCCCCAGGCTCCTGGCATTTGTGTATAGACACGCAAGTGTCCCCTTAGGGGCCCTTGCCTTGCCTACATTTTGTTCCTGGGCTGGGACTGGGGTGGGATCCCTTATGTGCCTTGGCCTGCTGGCTTTGCAAGGGCCACTCGGTGGGCCAGCAGTGGCAGTAGTCCCCCCATCCCCCAGCGGGCTTAGTTTAAAGCCCGGTGGAGCAGGTCAGCCAGTTTAGCTGAGAAGAGCCTCCTCCCCAACAGAGAGAGGTGGAGGCCATCCCTTCCCAAGAGCTTGCTGCCTCTTTCTCCAAAGAACAGACTGTGGTCATGGAAGCCAAAACCTTCCTGATGACACCAGTGCCTCAATCTTTGGTTGACTACCTGGATCCTCCTCTCCCTCCTCAGCCCATAGTCAGAGACTGGGAGGATCGAAGAAAACACCACCTGTGCTCCCAGACCCTTTAGCCCCGCACCCAAATCCCTGAAGTGCCTCAAGACCCAGCGAGGAGCACTCCGAGCCGTGTCATTTGTGCCCACATGGATGAGGAACATGGGATAGTGGTCTGTGGGCTGGAGGAGTTTAGGAATCTTCTCTGCAATGTCTCGGATGCGGGCCCCCAGGAAGCAGCGAACTTCCCAGGCTAAGGGGTCAGGGCAGCAGATTGCCCCCTCAGTCCCCCTCAGGATGGAGTCTCCCACAACAAACACTTCGCGTTTTGTCTTGGGGAGAGTGGGGAGGGTAGATACAGTGTCATCTGTGTTGCCTGCGGGAGCTGGCAACTCAGCAGGCTCTGCTGGGGCTGCAAGAGGCTTGTACCTGTTGCAAAGCTCCAGCAGAGCAGGGGCCTTGGTGCAGCGAGCCCCAGGGCCCTTGACCACCTTGGTCCAACCCCATGGCTGGACAGAAGGGGAGGTCTCCGGGTCCTCCCTTGTCCTGGAGGGAGACCATGGTCTACCCTCCATCTCCTGGGGGAGAAGGGCCTGGCAGTAGGAGTCTATCTCCTGCTCACAGTCCCTGATGGCATGCAGTCTCTGGACTGTGGCCTGGAGCTCCTTCACCTGGCGTGCCAGAGACCCCAGTAGGGAGCAGACCCCACAAGGGGAGGTAGCCATGCTCCCTGGCCACAGAGCCTGAAAAAGGGACAGGCAGCCCCCGCAGCCAAGAGCCAGGGGCGCCATCTGCGTGGAGCCTGGGACCATGGGCTTTGTCTGTGTGGCCGTCTCTGAGGTGCCAGAGGGGGGCACCGCAGACCCCGAGGAGACCCTCAGGGTGTGGCGCGTGCCCATCGGTGTCATGCCGCTGGTGGGCTGGCTCTGGCTGGGACACTCTACTCTGGGGGACTCACAGGCAGGGCCTTGGGCCCTCCCACTCACCCTCCTGTGTGAACTCCCGTGCTAACTCGTGCATCAGGCCCAGAAGCATGCCTGTTTGAGTGGCCTGTTCGCGAGGCTCCAGTCACACAGCTCCCTGGGGGGCTGGGCGAAGTAGGAGCCGGGCGGGGGGCATGACCCTCCTCAGCCCACTTAGCCCTCTCTCAGCTGGCTAGGTCCCTCCCTCCACGGGCCCCTGCTTACCTGCCAACAGGCCGCGGCTCGTCAGGGGTCCTGTGGTCACTGCTAGGGTCCCTGGGCTCATGGGGATGCAGCGGGCTAATTCTTTTTAATCAGAAAGATAGATAAAAAATTTTCCGCTAGCCATATTGCTTACACAGATTGCATAAATGCATCATCAGATAGTTAGATCATACAAAATTAGAGCTGGGAGGGACCTCATGAGGTCATCTAATTCAGTCTCCTGCTCAAAACAGGATCATCCCTAACTAAACCATTCCAGCCAAGTATCTGTCAAACATGCTCTTTGAAAATTTCCCTGGATGGATGTTCCACAACCGCTCCAGGTGGCCTTTTCCAATGCCTGACCACCCTCATAGTAAGAAAGTTCTACCTAATCTCCAATTTAAATGACCTTTGCTGTAGTCTGAGTCCATTGCCCTAGGCTTGTCTCCTACAGCCTTATAGGAAAATATTTATGTATATAGTGTATGGTAAGCACCAGATGTTACTAATTCAGCTTTTTGTTGTCTTTAATTTGAAAATGTATGGGTAAAGTTAAAAACTGGTTTCAGACAAACTGATCTGAATGTTATCTGGCCTGTCTGAAATCTCTTACAAGTCAGACCTTGGTTTAGATATTTTACATGAGTCAGTATTGTTAGGGCCCTGTTGCATGTTACACTTAGGACATGTAAACGACACTTAAAATGCTATCCTCTGAGCGTCTCAAGTCTTAAAATGTGCCAAGTACCATTTTAGGTAGCAAAGTTAAGACTTCTCTTGTAAGGAGTATCTCCACATTCTGTTACCTAACAGGCGCATCTTCACATCGCTGTACAGTGACGTTGCTACGCCTTTGGAAGTACTAAAGCACAACACAGTATGAGTAGTTACTGGGCTGTGAATGTGGTGCATGGTTAAATTTCACTGCTACGTTGCTATAGCTTTGCACTATACCCGTGAAGCGCACCACTATGGTGATGAGGCTGACAATCACGTGTAGATACACATGATTGCTACATTGCCGTAGCACACCATGTGGCAACGTAGTGTGTAGGGCAACATGTAGACACACCCAACATGGGTTAAACTAATGTCAGGCTGCTCTAAGGAGGTAATATAGTCAGGAGACTGGTGTGGTGGGGGAGCTGGAACCAAGAAATGGTTGTGTAAGAACCCCAATTTACAGATGAGGAATTTTCCCAAATAGGTAAAGTGATTTGCGCAGGGTGAGTCATTTTTCTGATTTCCATTCCTTTGTGTGAATCTTGTAAGCTGCAGACAAGCAGAGTACCACATCATTTGCATCATCACTCACTCTCCATACAGCAAGGACGTTTATGAAACATGAGTGGAATTTAAAGACACAGCACATAAAGCAAGGTGAAAGGCAATGCTTTTTCACACAAGATACCATTCATCTGAGGAACTCACTGCTGCTTGATACTATTGAGGCAAACAGTTTAGCAAACAAAACTGGATTAGGTACTTGAAGAAACAGCTATGGCTTTTGAGGCTACATAGAGAATACCTGTAGAGCTGGAAACAGTACATTCTTTAACTGTTATTCAGAAGTAGCTTTAAGTATTTTCATAAATCTACTGTTCATGCCTAACAACATCATTGCTGTGCTCTGCAGGTAAGAATAACGGCTGCTTGAGTTTGCTTCATAGGTGTTGGCCTACAAGACCACCACTACATGGGGCCCTGGAAATATTTTTCCCCTCTGATATAGTAGTATCACTTAGATACACCACATATGCTTGTGGGTGGCCATTCTCTGGGACATCTGGTACAGTTTGGGAAATTTCATTAGATGTACTACTTCATTAGATGGATCACTGTTCTGATCCAGCAGAGCAGTTTTTCTGAGGCTAGATTTAAAGGAGATAAGCTATACATGGATCTTTTGAAATGTTTCTGAAGGCTACTGCTATTTATAGCTGTTTTTTAGGCACACAGGGTAAAATCCTGGTGCTAATTGAGGTTATTTGGAATTTTACCATTGACTTCAACTGGGCCAGAATTCCCACCCACATATATTGGCTTTTATCACAGGTGACGCATCAGGGACATTCTTGCTGGCATTAGTTATGGAATAATTTTGGAGGTTTTTTGGCAAAAGAAGTGAGTTCTTGGCAGAGCTTTAGTGAGCAGAATTGTGTTTGCTGGGTCAGTGAAATCCGTCTGTGCTCCCCTGAGGTTCAGGAATCCATTTAATGTGCTCTTTCTAAATTGGATCCAGAGAAGCAGGATCCTGTTTAAGATATACCACTCTTCCAGAGCTGTCTCTGCATTTATTCTTATTCCAATTCAAACAACAATTCACAAACAAAAAGCTGTTGAGATGGAGTTAAGGTTGAATATATATAGTAATAACAGAAACCTAAAAAAATTAGAGTGTAGTTACAGTTATTCTGAAAGCAAACACCACAATCCAGGAAATTCAGAATTCATATTATACTTAGAAAAAATAAATTCACTCTTAAATTACCCAAGCAGCTTTCCTTTTGCCATGTACTAGTACCAGGCAAAAACCCTGCCGTGGCTACTTTAGCACTGTAGTGTTTATGTCCTACATTTAATTCAAATATTTTTATTACATAGATTAGAATTTTTTTTCATTATTTTTTTCTGTATGGCATCATGATCAGGCAGGCTTAAGGTTGGATGGGTATTGTAACCAGACACTTCTTACATATCCATATTTGAGTTTCTTTTAAATGAAACTTTAACTCTGAATGTCCTGGTATCTTCTGCCCATATGATGATAAACACACTACCCAAAAGTTTACAATCAGAAGCCCTTTTTTCACAGTCTTAGTATTTTTGGCACCCTTGTCATTAATCCTATGAATACTAGTTGTGTTATGGGCCAGCCATAATCATCCTATAACCCTGAGATACCACCATGATTAGGGCCCCTTTGTTCTAGGAGTTATGTAAACAAAGCAGTAGACAGTCACTATCACAAGGTATTAGTCTACGTAAGCTGAAGAAAGGGAAGAACCACAAGTATAGTGCAGAAGCAGAGAGATCACAATGATGGCTGAAAACCCTGTTGGTCCATGGTCTGTCAGTAAAGGCTCAGCATTGTGGTTCTGTATTAATAATAGAACCAAGGATAATCTGGTTATTACAGAGACTAGGAGTTTTGAATAACTAAAGCATGGAAGATTAGGTAAAAATACCTTGCTCTTGTTTATTTCAGTTACATTGACATGATATGGAGAGTGTTTGAATTCTCACTCACTCTGCTATTCTGTTTGCTAACAGCTATCCAGAGGGTTTTGGAGTGGATGCAAAACCAAGGTTAGCATCCTATCGCCAAATTTTCCTGGCTCCAAGTGAAGAGGAGAAGTGTAGAAGAGATGATATCCCTGCTCCAGATGAAGGTAATGCATGGCACATGGGATCCATCGTTTTTAGGGGAGCAAAACAATCCCTCATCCAAAAGAAATCTTTTCAGGACAGGATAGACAGATTTTTAGACTTACAAAGATTTTTTTGTGTAGCTGCCATCTGAAAATCCAGTGAGACATTTAATCTAATGGCCAGAGAATGAAGGTGAGAGCAAGGGTTTTCTGATCTGTTCTTTTGATGCTGATTGTGCTGGCAGATTATTAGTCTTGTTCTGCCTTAATTTCTCTATATGTGCAATGAATACCACTCACAGGGACCTGCTAGTTGTAAGTAATCAGTGTGTGAATGGCTTTGTGTAGGAGAAGTTTAATATAAAATCTTACTGTTGCTGTTACTAAAGTAGCAGGCAAAGTAGGGCTGGCTTCCTTTTCTAGTAATTAGAGCTCACTCCATTTGTTCTGAGCTGGAAAATAACTGTTTGTTATGGAAATATTTTATACATAAATGGTTCTGTAAGTAAACTAGAAAGGGTATGTCTGCAGCTTTCACAGTATCATGCTAGAGGAGAAATGGAGGAGGTAGCTTGGGTGGTGGGGAAAAAAGCACCTCATTCTCTATTGAACCCCTACTGGCATCTAGGAAGGATAGGGATTTTCAGGTGGTCTAACTTTTATCTGCAATGTTTAAGGCTCACAATCATTCATTTGGTATTTTAAGCAGCTTCACAATGAAATTCGCTTTGAAGAGCTTTTCTGCTCCCTGTGGTAGGTAACCATATGGTAGGCAACTTATTCTGAACCACACAGTAGTCTATGAAAGTTCCCACTGTGAGTAGCAGCTTTCCCTGTGTAGTAGCACCTCTCCCTGTGCAGGGGCTGGGAAATGGATTACAATGGAAAATGAGGTTTTTAATTAAAATAGGCATTTGGGAGCTTCCTGCTGCCAACTGCCATCATTTCTGCAAAATGACAGTATTGTAACAGCAGTTTGGCAGTCCAGCATACTGAGAGAGCTGGACATACCCCAGTAATTACCTTACTCTAACATGGTTCAACATCAGAAAGGAAACTTGACAGGGTTTATTTGGGTTTTTTTTGCCCACTCACCAAAGCCACTTTACCAGAGTTATCTTCCAAAAGTTACCTCCCTAACAGTGGTGGAGTGCTGTTATGCTGCTCCTTTGCATTCCATAGAATTATTTGAGATTGGCCGCAGTATAACTGAGCAAAGGTTTTGCTTCAATTACTGCTTGTTCACCTCTATCAAGCAAAAAGCTCTTTCCTCACTTGCAGCTTTCTTTGTTTTCTAGTTCAGCAAGAGATTCTGAAAATCATTGATGTCATCTGGAGGCAGCTCATCTCCCAAAGGCAGCAGGTTCTGGAGGACACCTACAAAATGGACCTCTCTGTAAAGGCAGGAGACACAGAGAGGGAAGTGAAGATAGTAGAGATCACGCCTCTGTGGGAAGAAATGATGGCAAAGGCTTGGCAGAATTTCATAGGTCTCTGATCTTTAATGGAGCACTTACTACAGATAGCAGTAGCGCTGCAGTAACTGTAACGCTTATTGAAAGGGCACTGATTTCTTAGTTATAGTCTCCTACTACACATTCCAGCCCAGACACTATGGGCCCTTACTCTATAATTACTCAGGGCACATCCAGACAAGTGCAGCCATGTGGTATGTAGCACCACAAACACGTCTGCAGCATCACATACCACACAGTCAGGTGTTCTCTGCACTGCAAGGGTGCACTGCTGGTGCATGTGCTACTCCATTTTTTCCTCCTGTGGTTAACCAGGGATAAAAAAAAACACATGGGGAAAAAAACTGGAGCAGTGCATGCATGGGCAGCACACGCTGCTAAAAAGCGGAGCCGGGCTGCCCAGGTCCATGCTGCATCTGCCAGAATTGCCACTGCTGCAGCCCTGGGAGGCCCCAAGGACCCCAGGTAAGGCTGCTGGGGCCAGCACAGTGCTGGCCTCAGCTTCCCCTACCACTCCTGGGGTAACTTGCCATCTGCCAAAGCGAGCATGACCTAGGCATTCCCCAGGGACACATATCTGGGGCGCAAGGTGTGCTCCTGCTGCTTGTCCCTGAGAAGCCAAACATCCATGCTCATTTGGATGTAGCCTTAGAGGGCAGATTTTGTCTCACCAGTTCCAGGGACTGAGCTTGACAGCACAGAAGGCCCCTTTCAGTCCTACATTCCTATTTTGTTAGGTTCTTCACACTTATTTAGTGGTGTATAAGGGCTTGCTTTCTGTTGCAAGTTGCTGGGAGACAAGTCCCTTGGCTCAGCCATGCAGCACAGGACCCTCACAAGCTTTAGTATGGAGGGGAAGAATGGTGCATGTCCTGGTTGGAAGAGGGAACCTCAGTAGCAGAGATTCAGGCTTTCTCCTGATTTTCCATGGGCTCCTGATGGACTATACTGCAGCTACCATCCATTAGAGTATTCTTAGATCATTTTAACTCATTCTAAGGGGGTATTTTGGCACCTGGAGAAGCCCAGAACCTTTAATACATGAAAATGGCTTACAGTTACCATTACCCATGTCAAGCTGTACCTTCTGTGCTTCCTAGATTAACACCTGGGAAGGGGCTGAACTAATAAATCCCCATAAGAAGTAAGTAGAGCAAGCGTCTGGTAAACACAAACAACACCTGATTTCTTCCATTTGCTGCAGCATCCAAAAAAACCCTGAAGAGTCTATCTAACAGTTTTACTCATAGTACTCCCTACCTCCTTGGAAGGCAACACATGGAGAACCTGGGTTAAATTTGCCCTGAGTTAACCCTTTTGAGCTCAATGGAGGTACTCAAGGTTCTCAAACCCCATTATTTTAGTTATAAATAGAGTAATATGGGGGTTTGGAGGGGTGAGGTGATACTTAGCCAAACCAGCATTATATAGGTACTAAAATATAGCATTACACTAGATGTGGACAGCAACTTTGCTTGTGAGTAGGTAGTGGGGAGAACTGATAATATGCTTCCAGGGTTATAGGACCTGCAAAGGCAGGCAGTACAACTCCAAAGCACATACGGATGCATTCCCACCCTCATAAATGCAGAGACAGACCAGATGTAGTGAGTCTCTACTGCTGTATTGGCTAATGTCTAAAACAGATTCTAGCCTCCCACCCACACTCAGGACAAGCGTTCATTTTTACTTCCTAAGCATTTTTTTCTGTTCTGCAGCCTCTGAAAAGAAGGCACTCCAAAGTAAAGCAATGTCAGGTCAGAGCAAGCACAATTCCTGGACAGAAAGCTGGTCATCAGCAATGAGGTTGATACCTGGAAGATATACAAAGGAAACAGGATGCAAATCTGAGGTAACCTCCATTTTAAAATTTTCATTGTTCCACCCACACTAAGATATCCTGTTTCTCAGAAGAACTAATTAAGTTAAACTACTTCTGGTCCCAAGTCACTGTACCACATAGATATCCTAGAACAGGGGTGTCAGACACAGCCTATGACCTGAATCTGGCTCATGGAGGAGGATCATCCAGTCTCCAGGGCTTTTCACTGCAGTTGCCAGCAGCCAAGGGGTTAATACCACTGTTGGTGATGCCCCATTGCCACAACTGCTGCAGTTACATTCTCAGCATGGACAGCATCCAGAGGATGAATTCTGCCACTGAATTAGGTGGTTTCAGTCACTCCTGGCAATGAAAATCAGTGGTGTTCACCCCCTGGATGCTGCTGCACTGATGCTGCAACTCCAGCAGCTGCGGCCACAGTGACAGCATTAGCTCCTTGACTGCCTGTACTGATGAACAATACTGGCAGCCACAGAGAGAAGACCTCATGGGCCGGATATGGAGGTGGGTCATCCAGCTCACAGGAACTCCCATGTTCTGGATCTGGCCCACCAATTAATTGGGTTTTACATTGCTGCTGTAGAGATTAAGCACACCTTTTGTTATTGATTCGTGTGCTTTCATTTCCTCTCTGGAGATTTAGGTACATATCCTGTTTGTAGGAAACTTTTTTTTATTAAAACACCCTAATTTAAGCACATGGTCTTAAAGTAAGGTCATGGTTTATAGTTAGGCACCATGCGGAACAGGGAGCAAGTGGAAAAATAAAAATAAAATTGCACCATTCTGATGGCAGGGCTAAGGTCACAAAAGTCAGGGTGTGATAAAACTAAAGTCTTCAAAGCAAAGCCTGTCACGCATGTTTGCGACATACATCTTATAAACTGAGCAGAAATATTTGAGGTTGCTTGTTGAGCTATATTTGCATTACCAGGGTTTGAAGAACACATATTAATCTCCCACCTCTGCTATGGACTCTGGGATGGTGAGCTGTCTCCATGGCTCTATCCTCACCACCTCTGCCCACTGTGGAGAGTTCAGGCTGCAGGGCTGGGTAGGCTGGGAGGAAGAGTGCAGAAAGCAGGGCTGGGTGCAGAGAGAATATGGATGGCCCAGCAGTGACCCACTAGTTCCATAAGTATTCCCTGACAGGGACCATGCAGCTAAACTGTCTTTTTCCATATAGTCCCCAAGAAGAGTGATTTGGTTTAATTTAAAAAGCCCCATGTAAGCCAAATATCCAATTCCTTTCTGAATGAACATGGTGGCTTCTTTCAAATCCTTGGTGGATGTTCATTCGTAGCATGAATAAAGAGCATAACTTTTCTGTTATGAGCAGTCAGTTCTTGAACAGGGCCAGACTAGAGGAAGGCACTGCTGGTCAGTATGGTTAGGGACACATTCAAAAAGCTGGAGCCTGAATTGATTCAATCTTTGCAGGTTAGTCTAATCTGCCTAGGTTGAACCAGTTTGCAACTGAACAGACAGTCCCTCTGGACTGAGAAAATTCAGGCACATACTTGCAGAGCTCAGGCTGGGAGCCGAGGGGCACTAGAGCATGCCCTGCTGGGGGTGTGGCCAAACCTGGTGGTAGCCTGGAGTGAGCTAGCCAGGGAGGGGGTTTAATTCCCTCCTCCCTGTCCCACGGACTCAAGCTGGAGTCTGCTGGGCACTCCCCCTTTGCTGTTGCGGTGGCGGGGGTATGGCCAGAATCTGGCCAGCATGGCCCCCTGAGGGAGAGGAGGCAGGGAGGGAACCCAAGTCACTGTACCACTTCCCCCTCTCTGCCCCTGGGGGACCGCAGCAGGGGCTGCCTGCCCTGACCACTGCCGCTGCTGCCACTCCCTGCGTGGGGCAAGCCATGGGCTGAACCCCCTCCTGCCCCCTCTGCCAGACGCTAGAAGGAGGGGGGAATAACCCCCCACTCCGCATAAGGGGCCATTCTGGCTAGCCTCTGGCCCTGCTGGATCAGCGAGGGGAAGCAACTGTGATGGGGGTGGCATCCCCTGTCATGGTGTCCCGGAGCGCGAGCCTCTTCCTGGTGGTGGGGCCGTGCTGTGGGTAGGAGTGGGGTGGGGAAACTTGCCATGGATGGTGTGGGGGGAGCGGTAGCAAAAGCATTAGAGTGTTTTGGGAGGCTATGGCCTCTTTCGAGCCCTGGTGCCACTGCTTACCCCACACAGTCTATAGCAGCTCTGACCCCCTGCTCACAGCCCCCACCGCTGGGAAGAGGCTCACGCTCCCCAGACACCATGGTAGGGGCTGCTGCCCTCATCAAAGGCCCTGTCTCCTTGCCACACCAGCAGCAGGGCAGGGGTGTGGCCAGAGCCCAGCTGGCATTGCCCCCTTAGGCAGGGGGAAGGTAGTGGGGTAGTCCCCCCTCCCTCTGGCATCTGATGGAGGGGGCAGGAGCAGGCTTATCCCACCGCTTGCCCTGTGCAGTAAGTGAGTGGCAGCAGTGGTTGGGGCAGGCAGACCCTGGTTGCAGTCCCCTGGGAGCAGAGAGAGCAGAGGGGAGAATAACCCCGCACCCCACCCCGTCCCCTTGGCCAAAGGGGGCCATCCTGGCCAGCCTCTGGCCCTGCTGTCACTGCTGCGGCAGTGAGGGAGGAGCACCCGGTTTGGGTTTGTGCTGGTGGGACAGGGAGGGGTAATTCAACCTCCTCCTTGGCCAGTTCACCCCAGGCTACTGCCAGGGCTGGCCATGCCCCTGCTGTTGGAGAAGCTAGTGGAGAAATGCAGGTCTGTGTTTGTGGGACAGAGGAGGGAGGTGGGGAATAGACCTCTTTCCTGCTCTCTTCTGGGGCTAGTGTCTGCCACTGCCTGTCCCTGCTCCAGCTAGGCAGCAGAGGAGTGGGGCCAGCCCTGCTGGGCTGGAGCAGAGAGCCCAGCCCAGAGAGCATGCCAGGATGCTGGGGACTGTGGTTTAACTTAAACCAGGAAGGGATCTGGGACAGACATTGCATAAACCAGTTTGAGCTCAGTCAGTTAAGTCTGATACTACATTCAACCAGGTTTATCTCAAACCAGTTTCAGCCATTTTCAAACTGGTTTATGTGCACTGAACTTACTTCTGTTACATGTTTAAACCAGTTTCTGATCACTTAAACTGGTTTATGTGTAATATCTATCCCTAGCTTATAGGTAAAATCTGGGTTCCTTTGCTTTGGAGCATGCATAGGCCGTCTCTGCCCCTTTCAGCCTTAAGACATCCTGGGTTTAACCTGCTGATGCATGTGCTACAGGGCTCTCGCTATCCAGATCTGTGGACAACATGGGTTTTTCATATAACCAGATGGAGAGTCATATCGTTTTCTAGCTCAAACTGTAATAGCTCATGTCTTTGGCTTTGTAGGTCAGTAGCTTGCTCCCTGGTGCATTGACCCAGATGGCAGCTGTCTCACCAGCAGTGGAAGCTGCACCTCGGTCTATTGTATAGCAAGGGTTTTTTGAATACCCTATGATCCTCCTTGCTCTATAAGATCCCTTTGGTGGTTACAAAGTGAGCGACTTCTTTACAGGTACATGTGTAGATTGTGATGTCATACTGCAAGAGCATCAACTATTTGCCCTGGGGTCTGTTTAATTATTTTTTAAAATTAATTTTGATTATTACAGCTGATTACACCTCAGTGAGCAATGTAATTGATATTTGTTAATGTATCCCAAGGAACATTTTGTACAACATGGTTTTTGCTGTTGAAGGTTAAAGACTCCGTTATTGGTTTTTCCCTAAATATGCCCACATCATTAGTTCCTCCAGTGAAAAGGTTGCCATCTGGAAAAGGCAGCACGGAGATATTATTCAGGCACAAGTGCATGAAATTGGTGTTTCTGCATCTTCTGTCTCTCTTCTGCAAGGGAGCGGCTTGTAATTAAAGGAGCTGGGTTTGGAGGAAACATTACTCATTTGGTGTTATTCCTTATCATGTCAGCAGCTGACAGCTTTGCAGCTCTGATAAATTGTTCCTCTCAGTGAGAGGCAAAACTACAATTCCAAATGTTCTTTTCTTCCCTCCTCCCCTCTACCCAGCATTTCTTTTTATGAGTGAACAACACTTTTTAGATAGATGTATCTTGGTGAGAGGGAACCAATTTCCTAGCTTGTCCTTAGTCTTCAGCCTGGACTTCCTGGAGTCCCTAAATGAGGGACTTTTCAAAAGCACTTAAGTGAATTGGAAGTATGAATTGCATTGAAAGTCAGTGAGACTTGTACTCAAAACAAACTTAGATGTTTCTGTAAATCCTATCCATGAACTTGGTCCCCTTGAATGCACTGACAAAGTGCCCATTGGTTTCAGTAAGTGGAGAAGGTGGTTTTCTACAAATATGATACACTTTTCATGGGCTAGATTGTTCTCAATGGAATTTTCTGTCTCCAGTAGTATCACTTAAATAAATAAGATATGCAAGATTTGGCCATTGATTGGAATGACAGTTCCAGTTTGCAGGCTTAGCTAAATCATCGAAAAGTAGGATTAGAAGATACTTCTGGGGGTCTTCTAATTCAACATCCTGTTCATCCCTGTCCAACCCATCCCATATATGTGCTTGTCTAACCTATTCCTAAAATTACACAATTATTGCTGAACAAGGCATATTGCCCAAAGACACCAAAAGCACCCTAACCTCCCACAGGTAAAGCAGGGGGATGAGGGCTGTCAGTGTCCACTGCAAGGATTGTTAAAATGTGCTTCAGAGATCCCAGAAAGAGGTCCATTCCCCTGCTACAGAGGAAGACAAACTGCCACAGTCTGTAGCTGTCCAACCAGAAGGTAACATTTCTTCCTGATCCCAAATGCATAGTGTGGAAGAGCAAGACCCTTTAACCAGGAACCTCTGGGTTTTAATCCCAGAAGGACCACTGGCACTCCCCAGTCAAAATCTCCAGCCGTGGCTACAGATAACACCCAGTGCTTCTGAGGAAGGTAAAAAACTCCCTGACATCTTTAGCAACAGAAAGGGAAAAATTCCTTGCCCCCTGTGGCAGCCAGCAAAGCTCAGTAGTATGGGAAAAACCAAACAGCTTCCATTTGCTCTGCAATCTGGTAACAGCAAATCACACCCCCTAACTGGACAGCCAAAACTCCTCTTTCTGCATCCCCTCCATAAACTTATCCAAGCTCCTTTAATCTTCTTTTATGACTAAGCCAGTTGTAGAGCTGTATTTCATTCTCCTGCTGCTGAGCATTGTCCTCTCCAGTATCTATTTTTTTAGGCTGCAGAGCTTTTCTTGCTATATTCCAGTAACCTGTGTCTTTGTTCGGATGGGGTGAGCTCCTGGGCTTCCAACTGTTATTCTTTATAGAGCATGCCAAACATAGCTACTCCAAGATCATTCCTGATGAATGCCTACCCAACCTCTTGAAAACCTCCAAAGGAGGAGATTCCACAAGTTCCCTAGGCAGTGTATTTCACTGCCTCACTGGTCTAACAATGAAGAAGTTTCTCCTGCTAACCAATCTGAACTTAGTTTGCTATAACTTCAAGCCACTGATATGTGTTTTCTCTGCAGCAACAGAAACAAAGATATTTACCTTATTTTTACGGCAGTTATTTTGGATATTTGATGACTGCTGTCACATCCCCTCTTAATTGTCTTTTCTGCAAGCTGAGAATGCCTGTTTCCTTCAATATCTCCTCATATGGTTTGCCTTCCAAGCCCTTTATCATTTTTGTTGCCTGTGCTTGTACCCTCTTTATCTTTTCCAGGCTTTCTCACAATACAGATACACCTAGTCTGTGATCTACCAAAAACTCCTAGATTCTTTTCTGTAATGCTGCCATCCAGCCAGTTGTCATCCATTTTGTATTTGTATTTTTGATTATTATTCCCAAGGGCATGTCTACATATTCATTAATGTGCTTTTGCTACTGCGCCTTAAGTTGAGGCAAAGTAGCTGTTAAGCAGCTCTGCCTTCTTTTGCATCTTCTGTTAAAAGCTCACTCTGGCTATGTAACAGTAGACTCACAACTTCCTTTGCCTTTCTTTTCTGGCCAAAATATTTATGGGCCTGTACAGAAGTTACAATTACCATGGGTTAAGTGCATAGAATGTGCTTTATACCTGCAACAGAACAGATGTTCATGGAGCATAAAGCACTTTAATAATGGTGGGTCCTACTCTTAAGTTAACCCTGGATGGATGTGGTATCAGACTAATGTGCTTTAAATGAGAGCACTTTATTGAATATCTGTACCACATCTCACCCCGAGTTAAGGTAGGTTGCACTCCCCTGGTATCCCAGGGGCTGCTGGGCATCTTGCTAGCCTCAGCTCACCAGCCCAGCCCCCTCCCCGCCCCCACCTGTCACAGAAAGGAGACAGAGAAGGCTCTGTTTCCTCTCCGCATGGCCGGGTGGGAGGGTGCAGCTGTAGTACAAGTCACACAGTTTTTCGCTGGACCATGAACTGGAGGTGGGAGAATGGAGCCCCCTTGCCATGTGGACCTGGCCCAGCCCTACCCCCAAGACCTGGCCCAGCAAGCTTGAGGGGGCCCTCATAGCATGGTGGCTCCATTCTCCTCCCCCACAACACTGCTGACAGTTGCCAGCTGGTGGAGGGGGGGCTGGGGAGAGGGGACAGCCTCCTGGGAGCCATGCTGGAGTACCCCCAGGCTGATGACCTCAGCCAGTGTGGGCAGGCTCCAAGCCCCCTGCCCCCAACACGACTGAATGGCAAACATCGCTTCAGTTCACTCTAATGTATAGCACTTTAAGGAAAACACAACAGTTAGAGTGCTTCCACGAGGGGCTTTTTGAACATCTGTACTTAGCCTGTGATTATAAATTTTGTGAATGGGAATTATTAAGGCTTAATTTAAATACTATCAAAATATTGCTGAATGGGGAAAAATAGAATTGTCAAGAGAGTAGCTGGAATTTCAGTTAGATTCCAACCTCTGGGCTTTTTCTTGTATTGACAAATAAAATATGTGGAGAAGAAAAGAGGTAGGTGGCCTATCTTGGCACTTTATTCATTACTGTGTTTTGCATTAGGTGAAGTCCTTCATTTCCTGATAAGTGAAATGAACTTCATCTCTGTCTGGGAAGCCTATTGGTCAGGATGATAGGTTGCCACCTAAGGTGTTGAAATTAATATGTTTATATGGCACTTTATGAAGGTGAAATCAAATTTCAAGGAAACTGCATGTGTTCAAAACCTGGTATTGACTGACTGATTGGTTTAAAGATGCAATGAATTAAGCCAACAGTTTAAATTTAGGATCATATTTATATTTAAAAATGGCTACTTAAATTTATAAAAGCTTATGCTTTTCTGAATGAATTAGTCTTTAGGGTGGCACCCCATGGCACCCTCTGCCTGACTTCAGACTAGCACAGCCAACCTCTTCTTCCTGTTTTCTAGAAACTATTCTCCAATCTAGAGTCCTGTTTCTCTTGCTAAATAGTAGAGGAAAAACCCTAGATTCCTAGGGCCAAATACAAAAGTACTGTTATGTGTTTGTGAAGGGCAAAATTCTGTGGTCCCTAATTGAATAAAATTCTGTTGCAATCAAGGGGTGATCTGGATGAATCAGAACAAGCTCAGATTTTGCTCCGTAAACAGAGGTGAAAATGCTCTTTTTTGGTTCATTAAATCTATTCCCCTGCTGACTCAAAAGTAGCCAATGTAAGCTAAAAAAATAATATGTATGTATTTAAGTTGATTTGATTTACATGTTACCCTTACTGAAATGGCCTGGGACAGTTTAGAAGAAGGAAACAGAATAATTTATAAAATAGGGGAGCAAACAAGAACAAAATAACTTTAAAAAGCAACTGAAATATCAGCATAAAACAGACGCTCCTAAACAATATCCCAGCCTAGCTTTGTTTGCTAAATGCCTGGTCTAATAGGAAGGTCTTACAGTGCTTCCAAAAGGTGTCTGGGCCTGGGCTCTTGCAGGCCACATGAGGGAGGGAGTTCCAGAGCTGATGAATGCCTGGAGTGTGATTGCCCATGTGTTTTTGCCAAGCAGAAGTGGTGCATTGATGATACTTGCAGGATTTTGCTCTTGACTGACCTCAGGGGTCACACTGGGGCACAAGGGAGAAAGCAGTCCCTGAGTACATAGAGCCCAGGCCATTTAGAACCTTATAGGTCAAACCTAGCACCTTGGTTTTCACCTGGAAAACTATTGGGAGCCAGTGAAGACTCTGGAGCACTGAAGTTATATGCCTTTTGCAACCCCCTCCCCGCATCCCTGGCATCTGAAGGCTTGTTGCTCGTTCTGTACCAGTAATAGCTTTAAGACAGTCTTCAGGGTCAACCCCATGTAGAGCACATTGCAGTAGTCTACACTTGAGGTTACAAAGGCATACATGGTGGTGGCCAGAACTGAATCTGAAAAAAGGGCCTTTGCAGCAGATGAAGTTGGTGAAAGGCACTGCTAGCCATCACTGCCATATGAAGATCCAGATGCAGCAGAGAATCCAGGAGCACCCCAAGGCTGTGAACCTGGGTGACAAGAGGATGCTGAATCCCATCAGTATCCCATTACTGCCCACTTCAAGCAGTCTGTCCACCACCATCACCTCATATTTTCTGGATTAATTTTCAATTGGGTCACCTGCATCCAATCCCCAGATTCATCCAGCTGTTTGGAAAGGACTGAGACTGTGAGGCATAGGTCACGTGAGAGAGAGCGCTAAGTGTCTGATAGCACCTCACTCCAAATCTTTGAACTGATAACACCTCACTCCAGATCTTTGAACAGTTTCACCCAGTGACCTTATATACACATTGAACTGGAGGGGTGACAAGATGAACTCCTGGGGACCCCATAGAAAAGCACCCAGTGGGATGATGAGCACTCTGCCACCATCACCATTTGGGCTCAGGAAGAGAGGAACCAGTTTAGAGCCCACTACTACCCCTCAGATAAATGCTTCATCAGCACCTCATGCTTATCTGTATCAAAGACCACAGAAAGCTGTAGTAGGATCTTCTCCAGGCATCAATCAAGGCCATCAGAACACTTTGGTCTGTATCCAGAATGAAAGCCAGACTGGCAAGGATCCAGGAATCCAGTAGCATCCATGCGCGTCTGGAGCTGTCAGGCAACTACTTATTCAATGACCTTCCCTCAAAATGGAAGATTGTAGACAGGGTGAGTTGGCTGGGGAGCCAGTGGCAAGCAATGGTTTCTTGAGTAAGAGATGAACAATCACAGACTTAAGAATGTCTGAGACCCTGCCCTCCTGAAGGGAGGCATTGAAAACTCTCTACCAGCAGTGGTCCCAGTCTCCCTTGGATGGCTTTTACAGGCCAGAGAGGGCATGTTCCAGTTCACAACTGGTTGTAAATTCAGCGTGTCGGGGCAGACTTGATTACTTGAGTCTGCTGGAGCATGAAAACTGATGTGTTTCAGCAGCCTCCAGCATCATGTGTATCAGTGTCCCTGTGCTGAAAAAAGGCAGTGCAGTGCTTTGAACTAATTTGAACCCATTGCCATTTTTTCAGTGTGGGGATGCTGATGCATGTGACACTTGGGAACTTTTAATTAGCGTGGCTCACTAATTAACCCCTCCTCCCCAATCTCCTGAAGCATATCTATAAATGTCCCCATTGAATATATATTTCCAATGAAGATTATTTACATATAATAGTAGTGCTGGATTCTCCATCCTTCTGTTCTCCAGATCTACTCTGAGGTTGGCTCAGAGTGTGAGCACTGGAAAAGTTTGGAGTGATCCTTGATTTGGTAATCGCTATATTTTTCCTGCTTGGCATCTGAATTACTCTGCAAAAGTTAAAGCAGTACTGGGCAGTGCTACATGACTCTGAGCTAGCAGAAGTGGGATTTGCCCAAGAGTAGCTTTTTTCCAACCTTTCAGACAATTTTCCCAGGGCAGCGGTGGATGAGTGCTTATCTACCATGCATGGTTCCTCTGGGATCTCCTCTACTGTCCTTTCTGTTTGTCAGATCCCACCTGTTGACACTTAGTGCATCTTTTCTCAGAATTTTGCTGCTGGTGGAAGTAACACAAAGGTTACATTTATATCTGATTTTGGGGTTAGGATTAATCAATTCACTGTATTTGGCTACTTTAATGAAGTGCATGGACACTCAGAGACTAATGTAGTAGTCTTATTTTGGCAAATCAGAAATTGACAGATAACTCCTATTCTTACGAAGACCATAATAATTTTGTGGAAATCCAGGTTGGGGGGTAGATAGTGGGGGGCACCAGTGCGCATGCACGCGGCTCCATGTGCACACCCCTCCAACCCCAAATCTACTGCACGAGCCACTCTGCTTGCAACCCAGCCGGGTTTGTACCAGGGAACGGTTCAATGACTGGGCTTCCTAGAGGACATGGAAGCAAAAGTCCTGGACTGACATGAACCCACTTGCATGTGTCCAGCTTCTGACTCAGGAGCTGCTCACGTGGGCGGATTCCTGTCAGTCTGGGACTTTTTCTTAAATTTTTTCCAACAGCTGGGAAACTGAGACAGCCTCCAAAATCTGGGACTGTCCCAGGCAGTCCAGGACATATGGTCACCCTATGTGGTCACCTCTGCAAACATGCTAGAAAGTGAGCATATTGGCATGCTTTCAGGAGACAAGCAGGGTAGACAAAGATGTCTCAGCCGCTTGAGCTTCTCACTGCTGTAGAATACCATGCTTTCATTGTGGTATATGTTCTAGTAAATTTTTCTGTGTTACAGAAAATAAGTTTCACAGTAAGACATTTCTACCTTTTTTTCTCTTTTTTGCTCCTTCATTGTTTACATCTTTTTTTCTCTGTGGTACATACATGCTTTGAAAGGATGGAAATAAAAGATTTATTTTTAATTCTAAGCTACAGAATGAAGGGTATAAGATGAACATTGCTTTCATACATGGCTGAGAGCAAGCTGATACAACAGATGTTCTTGTTCATTTGGATCAGCACATATAAAGGAATCTGAAGATCTAGACTGCCTATACATGTGCTGGATGTGGGGCATTTTAATTATAGCGCTTCCTGTACAACTGTTCTGATTAAAACAATTCACCATCATGTGCATTAAACCCCAGTACATTTAAAAATGGTGGTGGGATACTTTATCTAAACCTCATTCAATGAAGTTTAGATAAAGTGCCCCTGTGGCCATTTTAAAATGCACTCTGATCTCACTTGTAGTAGTGTTATCACTGCATCGACTGCAAGGGAATTTATAGTCTTTGTGAGAAGAGCATTAAACCCTTAAATGCTAAGATTTCTCTAGTACTCTGGATAGACACTGCATTCTCTTTCTTGCAGGATATTTTTGAGCTTCCAGGGAGCCCTCAAAATGTAGTAGTCCCTTTTACAGCCCAGGCCATTTAGAACCTTATGGGTCAGAAAGTAGAAAAGTGTTCAGAAGAGTTCCAGCTGCTAATCTGTCTATGTTCAGATGGATCAATTTCTTTTGGCTGGCTTTCTGGTAGAAGGCAGCCATCAACCCTCTTTTTGCAAATAACAGGTGGATAATAATAAAACAAAATCAAACTAACAAGCTGTTTCCATCAATGTGCTAACAATGGGCAGCTTCCTACAATTCAGAGGACTCAGTTCACAGAGAAAGGATTTTTTAAAGCAGCTGTATGATTTAGGAATCTGAGTTCTGTTGAAAGGCATAAATGCCTTGTATGCTTTTGAAAATCCTGTATTTTTAAATTTTATTTAATATATTTAAAATTTTTGTATTACCCATGTCTTCAGCATTTTTGATGTTGTCTACTTTAACCCAAAGTGCGTGTACATAAATACATCTGTAAGTCAGTACTAGCAAGTTATAGATTTTTCCTTTGTCATTCAAGAAAAGAATCATGGTCTTTCAGGGCCATCTGTGGGGAAATATGCATATCAGAGAGTTAATGAAATTGAGTTTGGAAAAAAATATATCAACATGAGATCAGTTTAATCATCCAGTGCAGTGTTCTTGGACTGAGATGGCAGAAAGTTTCTCTGGGTCCCTAGCTGAAGTTACTTATCAGAACTCTTCCTTTTGACCTAATTGGAATCCTAAATTCCTGGGAATTCAAAGGCTGCCTCATTTAAAACCTATACCGAGAATTTTTGTCTGCCTCTGTGAACCTGGCTTTTCAAAGAGCCTGAAATTCTAAATTCCCTTCTGCCCCATTTTTTCACACATGCAGAAACATTTTGTCATTATTTCCATGCTGGTCTTAGTCATCCAAGGATTTTCTTCTAGACCCATTGCCAGATGGGCTGTTACTGCACAAATGCACTCTGACTTACCAAGGCAAAGTTCTTGTAAAATTGTCACAGCTGTCAAAAAGGCAAGACATTATTTTTATCTATGTTATACCAATTACTGACTATGTAACCAGCAAGCTCAAAAGTTATATTGGTTTACTTGTATCACAGGAATTATAGGTCAGATTATCAAAGGTATTTGAGATAAATAGTGATGAGTTCCATAAATACCCTTAAGAATCTGGACTAACATTTCCTCTGTGCTTGATGAGTTCCAGGAGACCCTTGATTTGTGTGCCATAGCATCTTAGTTACAATACTATCTGTAGCTCCTTCAGCCATGAGAGGGCAATGCATCACAAACACAGAAGCAGCTATGACTTCTTGTGTTAGAGCATCCTTTCCCACCTTGTAGGAAACAGGCATGAATAGGTAGACCTAATTCAATACAATAGAAGGCTTTGGTGCCACATACACTGCTGTGTGTCTGTTGCATTGTCTCAAATTGTCACTTCAGATTTGCATTGTATTTCACCTGTGGGGAAAAATAAACTAGAAAACAAAAATGTTTTCAGCCTAGAACTAAAAAGTATAGGGCAAATGCACAAATTCACTATCTTTGCAGCAAACAGGTGCCTTAAAGATGGGAAAGGCAACATTTCAGCCTTGTAAACATTTACAAAATACCAACTCTTCAGCAGCAGGCACAAAGCTTTTAAAACATAAGTGTTAAAGAAAACTGGCCATTGAGAAGGATGGCAGGGGTCAATAAACCCTAATGGGGCACAAAACCTTATCTTCTAGCACTGGTTTGCATTTACTTTCAGATTGCTAGGAAAAGAGGTACCATTTTAGAGACAGATTCAATCCTTGGAAGAGGGAATACTGAAATAATATCCTAGGATATTTTTCTTTCCTAGAATAGCAATAGAATTGGCATTAAAAGGAGCACTTCAGAGGGGTATAATTGTATTTATGCTGTTGGATGTACAAAGGACTGATCCTAATCCCATAGGAGTCTTTCCATTTTTTTGAGTGAGCATTGGATCAGACTCTCTATACATTGTTAAGTGGCCTTTCCTGATTGTAGGCATATTTAACAATCTAAAACCTGTAAAAAGAGCTGTCCTGCTGGTGCTGAAAGTTCAGACTTCCCAGGGATTCCTGTGCATGCTTTTTTATGGTTTGCCCAAATCTGTGTGGGCAAACAGACATAAGGCATTCAAAACTGTGCCCGTGGGGAAAAGCCAGATTGTGCCCAAGACATTTTGGAACTCCAGGTGAATACAGGGCTCAAGGTCTGCTTGCATTTACATGAGGAATCCTATATACATATATAGTAATATCTCTCTCTCTCTCTCTCTCTCTCTCTCTAGCCCTTACTCTGGGGGCAGCCTCCACCCTGGGCTTTCACCACTCACTGCTGCTCTGCTCTGCCCTGGTTCAGGGTTCCTCAGGTAGCTCTTCCTTCCAGGGAGCTCCTCTCCCTGGTCACAGCATGGCCAGACTGCCCCCCCTGGCTCTGGCCCTTGTGTTTATAAGCCTCCCCAAGCCCCACCCTTCTGGTGAGATGGTTCCCCAGCCACCCACAGAGGTTTCTAATCAGAGTCCTAAAATAGATCAAATTGTAATCTCCCCCTTCTCTCTCTCTCTATAATCACCTATTACAGTGCTCCCTGCTCTACAGTAGGGCATATGGGCAGAGTCCTGTTACAGGCAACAACAGCACCACCAAAGCCAGAACAGTGGTTGTAAGCTGCTCAGAGACCTATCCATCAGGCTCTGATTAGAAACCTCTGTGGGTGGCTGGGGAACCATCTCACCAGAAGGGTGGGGCTTGGGGAGGCTTATAAACACAGGGGCTAGAGCCAGGGGGGGCAGTCTGGCCATGCTGTGGCCAGGGAGAGGAGCTCCCTGGAAGGAAGAGCTCCCTGAGGGACCCTGAACTGGGGCAGAGCACAGCAGCAGTGAGTGATGAAAGCCCAGGGTGGAGGCTGCCCCCAGAGTAAGGGCCAGATTACTATATATGTATATAGGATTCCTCATGTAAATGAAAGCAGACCTTGGGCCCTGTATTCACCTGGAGTTCCAAAATGTCCTGGGCACAATCTGGCTTTTCCTCATGGACACAGTTTTGGCCCTGCTGTAACCAGGGAGAGCTACCTGAGGGACCCTGAACCAGAGCAGAGCAGCAGTGAGTGGTGACAGCCCAGGGTGAGGCTGCCCCCAGAGTTATGGCTGCTCTGATAACGGGGAAAGAAATTTTCTTCTTAATGTGGGAGTGTGCTTTTCCTTTCATAGTGTTGGTTTGCTCAGAATGGAAAGTTTGTGTTACAGCTAGATGGCTTATTATTTGATTAAGTTTTCTAGTTATGGACTGGAAAGCTATACCGGTTTACCCAAAATGACTATCATGGAAAGTTGAAGGTCCCAGTGGTGCCTGAGAGGCACATGGCAACTTTGAGTCCTACCAGGGGCATGGACTTGCGGCAGTAGGAGCCTCAGGCAGAGAGGCCCACAGCGCAAGCCTGAGAGGGGCAACAGCAGTCCTGAGGCTAAGAGTGCCAGACCACAACCCTGCAAGGGGTGGCCTGAAGTCTAAGAAGGGTGAAAACATAGCTCAGGAGGGGTGAGGGCCATGGTGAGGGGCCTGCAGGCCAAGAAGGGTGAAAGCAGAGCCCATCAGGATGAGACAAGGGCTGGAACCCAGCAGCCAGGTCTGGCACTGTGAGCCAAGGTTAAAGGGGACCAGCAAGGGAAAAGGGGTGAAGGCTGAGCAGGCCAAAGCCCCAACAAAGTCAGGTATTGACTAGGGAACAAAATGTCCCACCTTTGTGGTGACTGATAATACCTGTGGGGATGGGAATAGCTATAAGGCAGCTCAGAGACCATAGAATTAGCTCTTAAGATGATTACTGTACTAGAGTACTGATGGGCAAGGAGAGCCCACCTAGCACCTGAGGGGCGAGTTTGAGACCCATGGAATCCAGGAGGGACTTGATGGTGATGAGCATGGGTAAGGGCTTGCTCTGCAATCTTAGGTCAGACTTTCTTTCTACCAATTTGACTAAATACAATAAGGCATGGCAAGAAAGAAGGAAGAAAGGAGACGCAGGGAGCTGGTGTGAGTACAGGAGCTGTGTGGCCACCAGTAGGTGTTATAGTCTCCTCCGGGGCCTGGTCCTGTTACAGTGTCTGCTGTTGTCACAGCATCTGAGTCCCATGCGTAATCTGTACAATCATGCCTTCTCCCATGTTGCATGTGCATGGCAGGAAGCATGATCGTGGGATCACACATTAGATCCTATTGCACCTTATTGCTAGTACAGGGGTGGCCCAGCAAGAAGCAAGCTCCTGCAGCTGGGAGCCCCCTCAGTTGAGGGGTTCCTAGCCATTATAGCATCCATGCACCCCCAGGGCTGGGAGATCATGACTGCTGTGATTCCCCCAGCTCTAGGAGTTCCATGCACTCTCAAGGCTGGGGAATTGCAGCTGCGGGACTTGGGTTCCCTGAACTGCAGGGAACCTGAGCTAGCTGTTCCTGGGGCTGAGAGTCCCCTCAGTTGCAGGACTCCCAGCCACAGGGGTGACCCTGCTACATTAAAGCTTGATAGCAACCAGCTATAAAGTTGGTATGTGTTTTTTGAGCTGTAACTTTATAGCTGGTTGGAGCTTTTTATGGCATGATAGCTATTTTTCACAGGTAGCTGGTCTCAAGGAAATTGTGCAGTTAACCAGTTAGTTGTGCTATATGTGTAGGTGTAGAGGGGGCCTCTCCTTGTTCTTTTACAGTTATTTCAAGTAAACCAAACTAAAATAAGCAAACATAAAATGATGGTATTTCTTTGCGAAGTGCATCATTTGTGTAGCATCTTTATCTTCATAATAGAAGGATAATTAACATCACTAATTATCTAATTAAGTTCATTAAGCATCCACCAACAGTGCACCGTGAAGTTGACATTATGTTCTACTGTCAACAAATGCTTTGATTTCTTAGGAAGTAATTAAAATGTAAATTAGCATGCCATTAAATGCACAAGGGAAGTTTGAAATCAGATATTCATTTCAAAACTGCTTCTAGCACACACTTTTTTCCTTTCCTGAAAGCAGGAACTTTGTTATTAATGATGTGTATTAAACAATTTCCATTATAATATTATTGTCTTGTTTGATAACTGCTTCACAGCTAAATTAAACTGGTCTGCAACAAGCTGGAGAAAGCTTCTTTAACTTTGAACCAAGAAAAGTTTTTATGCCCTCTTTAAGGAAGAGATGTCTGTCTCTGTGTTCAGAAATCACTTTCAGGGCAATAATTCAAGATCAATATGTTATATAGGTTAATAGAGTATGTATGTACCTATCTGGCTTTCTAGTTTTGATACAACACCAATCACAATAACATTTTAAATATTAGGAAGTTGCTTTATATTCAGTTCAATTAACAATTTTTTAGGGACTGTGTTGTACGGGACACTTTGTACATGTTAAATGCACTTAGAATGTGAGCATCTGTGCATTCAAGCAGCAAAACAAATACGTTAGGTACACTTGTCTTGTCGCAAACCTACAACTTTTTGGGCAAGGAGTATCTCAGATCACACTGAATAACAAATTTATAGGCTACCATTTATAGACTCCACAGAAATAATACAAGCAATTTGCAGTCCTTCTGCATCCCAGGATGCAGTACTCCCAGCACTCTCATTCCTGCTCCAAGGGTTGGTCTGTCTACCCACCTGAACTCTACTGCCCAGGGATGTGGCACCAACCCCAAGACAACACCCCCACCTTGTGGGGCATGATTCCAGCCCACAAGGCATCTCCCCATGGACTCATTGAAAGCCTCAGGGTTCACTAAGACCTATCAATTTTGCCTGAGTGCTCCAGTGAACACCTAGTTTCATGAACAAAACTAAACCAGAGAGTATCCTCCTCAGACCTCTGCGAGAAGTTTGTGAACTGGTCTCATGGTGAGGTGCTGGCCCTCATTGTGATCTAGAGCAATGAAAGAACTATGTCATACCTGGGAAGGACAGCTGACAAAACCAGGCAGTCTATGAGTGTATTGCAGCCTAGATGGTAACTCAGGGGCACTAGTGGGACTGGCATCAGATATACACTAAAGTACATGAAGTCATAGTATATTTGGGGCAAGGAAGCCAACAAAGTCTCAAGCACAATGAAGACCATGGTCCTCTACCACAAGAAGCTATCAAGGATCCTTGAGGCAGACTGTAGAGAATGGAGAGCTTCAGAGAATGTGAAGAAATCTAGAACCAACATACATAATCAGCTAACTGTGGAAACACAGTCCAGGTTGTTTCTATTATGTTTACTTTTCAGAGTTAGGTGCAGCCTAGTGCTTGTGAGATTCCAGTATCGATGTTCCCACAAAGGCATGAAGAGACACCCCTTCAGCAGACTTGTGTAACACAGGAACTGGTGCAAGAACTGGTAAGGGGCTCAGAGAGGGTCCAAGAATTGGTCTTCCATATCTCTGCATCCTTCTAGTCCACCATGGAGTCATGAAAGTCCTTTCTGCACAGGGTGGCCACCACTCTGAAGGAGTATGGCCATGCCACACTAGAGAGGAAGCAGGCTCCTGTAGTCACTTACCCCAGCAAACCAGAGGCCATGTTACCAATATCATGCCAGCTTGGGCTACCATGCATTCTGCCTCTCCTCTCCCACCCTTTCCTGGGTAGCAAGGACTGCTAGGTGATCAATGGGAGCTGGCCAGGTGTGCCACATGCAGACCACCCCATATACCAACTGCCTTGGTTGGCTGGAGTCTTGCACCCCTTGGAGTGGCTGGATGCCAAGCGGGGAGTGGAGGTCTGAGTAGCAGGTCCAACCAGATGCCATTACAGGGGTGGCATTTCCTTTTCCTGCAGCCAGTGGGAAAGGCTACCACCCTCTCCAGCACCTAAACTCCAACAGCAAGGGGCAGCACCACAAAAAGATACCTGAACTTTGATGACAAAATGAGACGATTGTCCCTGGGCCTATTGATCTCCAGCCAGCTCCCCAGCAGTGTGGACTCAGACCTGCCCATGGAGATGCAGCTATCAAGTTCTTTGGAGTCATCTGGCTCAGACTGGGGGAGCCATGTTCCATGACACAGAATCACCAGGGACTCTCCCAGCCAGCAGAGAGACCTGGGGATAAGGGGCTTGGGTGGATCCAAAACTACACCACAGAACATTTAACTTTAGTTGAAGAAATAAAGCTTGCATTGTTCTGTCCAGCTTCTTCAGTTGGGAGTGCCACTTCAGCCTGGGCATGATCTGAAGTGCCATGGGCATCTGCCAGCATGGGTCCATCCACAGCCAGCCCCATTTTCCAGAAAGGCTACCCCCTTCACTTTGTATGTATTGTGGAGGGTGCAAGTGGCAGCCATGAACCTAAGAATGAACTCAGGCTGCGAAACAAAGTGGAGCCTGAGGGACCTCTAGCATTCCTGTGGTGCCTAAAGGTGCACTCTATCACCATCTTACAGTTGCTCAGCTAGTAACTGAAGAACACCTTTCTGGGATCTAGCTGGCTGGTATATGGCTTTATGAGCTAGAGGAGTAGTGGGTAGGCTGGGTCCTCAGTCATAAGTGTGGGAATGATCAGCCTGCCCAAATCTACAGTGGTAGTGCCAGAGCCAAACTCTTCCCACTCTATCAGCTCTGGGAAACTGGAGTTCCTGAATACGTAGATGTCATGTGCCCAGCCCAACCACTCAACACTGATGTTAATGAAGCATCCCTGGTGATCCACAAGTTGCTAAAACATGTCTAAAAAGAATCCCATATGATTTATGTAATCAGAGACATGGTGATGAGGATACAGAATTGAGCATGTGGGTACCAGCTGTTCAAACCCAGCGATGACCTCCTGTGGGTTCCTAACTGGGTGAACTAAGGCCCAAGCTCCTCAAATATGGTGTGTCACAGTTTCTGTACAGCTTTCATCATCATTGTCCACCCCATGCAAAATTGGTTGGCAATGAAATGGAGGCTGTAAGTGTTCACCACCTTCTAAATCACTAGGTGTCTCTTGATGCACACAAGGCACCAAAACCCAAAGCCTGGTGCTGGAGCAGGGTCACCAGCAAAGGTCCATGGATGTGACATGGGACATCCTACAGTTTTCCCACCACTGTTCATCATCCCAGGTTCTAAGTGTGAGCTGCTCCCACCAGTCTGAGATCATTGGTAGTGTCCAGCAGCAACAAAGTGGCATTTGATACCAGGCCTGCAGCACCTGGCTTATTTGGTGCTGTACTGTGCTTTCTGCAAGTGGGCTTGCATGATGCCCATGGCAGCATCATGCTCCTCAAAGTAGTGCCTCACCAAGGCCAGGAGCTTGTGTCACTGAAGCATGAAGTGCCTATGGATTAGAGCAGTCAGGATAAGGATTTGCTCAGTTCTACCACTTGTTATCTCCAGGAAGCCCCTGGAGAACTGATGCCAGCTGAAATGGTTGGTCAAGGAGGGACTGGAACTTGTATCTTCACCTCACCTCACCTCTGCCAGTCCACACTTTTGTCTGTATTTGAGAGGCCTGCTTGCTGACCTTCTAATGGTGGAGTGCAATCTGTACATGTAAGGTTTGTAGTAAACATGCAACAGCTCAGAACACATTCTAAATTTAATACTGGATAACATTCCACAGATTTACCATGTACTAAGTCTTCTTTGCAACACTGGATGTGTCTACATGTACACTTAATGTGCTTGAATTTTCTTCACAAAAAATTCAGGTGAAATAAACCATGAATGACACGTGCCTCTGGTGGCTGGGGGGGCATGGCGGTGGCATGAGCATGATGGTGGTAAGCAGGAGCTCCTGCAGACCTCGCTGGTGCTGTCAGCAGCAGGGAGGGGTGGGGGAGGGGGTGGCGAGCGCTGACCAGGGGGTGGCAACCACCCAAAGACGTCACTGGAGGTGGTGGCCAGTGGGGATCACGGACCACCTGTAGACAGTGTCGGCGGTGGGAGGTGGAGTGGGTAGTGGCGGCAAGCGGCATATGGCCGCAGGCACCACTGACACTGTTGGTGGTGCCTTTTTGTAGGGGGTGCATCACCACACTCGGGGGGCACGTGCACATCACCCCTGCATTAAACTGTGTACCTGCATGCATGAACATGTGACCATTGAGAGCAAATTTGCTCCCAGCAGAAGCAGTTCACTCCAGGGCTGCTTCTACTCTGCTCTGTCTCCCTGCAGCAGCCAGGGGGAGCTCCAAGCTCCCCCAGGTGCCAGTCCAGGGCTGGTGGGGAGCACTGGGGCTGATTCTGATCTCCATGTGGCTGGGAGAGCTTCTCCAGCAGCTGGGACTACTGTATCCCAATTATGTGTAAATTGGGTCCAGACCTCTGCAGCTTTCCCACACATCAGGGCTAAGCCAGGCAGCAGTAGGCCCCTTGCTATCTGGGCTGACTAGGAGCAAATTGCTCTCAGCCAGCATCTACACTAGCTAATGTGCCGTTTATTTAGTATCCATATTTCCTGGTACTAGCAAATGACAAATTAGCCTAATTTACTGTGCAGTTAGTCCTGCGCATGTATAGACGGTGATGCTTTACTGCATATTAGATTAATCTAATGCACAGAAAAGTGTCCTGTGTGTGTAGATGCATCCACTTAGAACCTGATTATATGCAATTGCATTTAAAATGGATATATGTCACCACACTGGATGAGACTCAAGGTCTAGCTAGCCTCCAGATCTGACAATGACCAACGCTAACTGCTTCAGAGAAATGTTTAAAATCCATGGAGCAGAAAATGTGGCATAATTTGCCTCTGATGTATTTTTTGTCCTGATCCAGAATAGTTAGAAATCAGCTTAAGCCCTAAAGCAAAATTCTTGCTGCCCTAATTATGGTAATAGTTCTGTATATGCTTGTCATTCGTAAGTATCCAAACCCATTTCAGTCCTATTAAGTTTTTCATTGCAACATGCAGTCCTTTTTATTTTTATTTTGGAGGGCGTTTCCCCCCTTCCCACAGGAATATTCTTATTTTTAAGCCACAGATTGTGTTTGGGTCAGGATTAGTCTGGGATTCAAGGTCTGAGCCAAACTGAGCTTAAAGTTCAGAGCTGATGTTGCTGAAATCTTGAATGTTGCTCTCCCTTTTAGTCCCAGATGGCAGGAATCATGCCTGATGAGCCGAATAGTGTTTGTGCAAATAATAGCAGATCCTACTCAGATCAGAAAAGTCCTCCCTTCAGGAAATGTACTGATCCTTATGTTATGCTGTGGATAAACTGGTTGGAAAACCACAATTTTTAGAAACATTTCAGAAAGTAAAACAATGTCAAAATGTCATTGCTTGACTTTCTTTTTCTTTTCTTTTTTGCTTAGGAAATATCCATTTTGGTTGAGGAAAATATGAACTGGTTTCAATTTGAATTGATGTTTCAGAGGGAAGTAGCTGCTTTCATTTTGACTTAAAATATAATTTTGTTTTTCTGTTCAGGTTTCCAAAAACTGAAACTAAATGATATTTTAAGGTCAAAACAAAACTTACTTTTTATTTAAAAATGTTGATTCCTTGGCATTCTTTATAATATTTAATGTTGTAATTTACATTTTGCCATGGAAAAAAATGTTTCCATATGGCAGAAGTTTGATTTGGGGATGATATTGGTTTGCTTGTGAGTGCATTTGCCTTATGCCAAGATTATGTAGGATCTGGTACTGTCACAAGACTTAGACACAAAGTTCTAGTGGACTGTGAGGGAGTTGGAAATAGCTTGGGAAATGAAAACAGGTTGGCAATGAATGTGCTGATCAGATGGGGAGTAGAGCCATCAGGATAGACAAGAAAGTGCTTGATTTTAGGATGACTGTTGGAAGTTTGTGCCAAGTGCAATTAAAAGAATCCCACTAATGGAATGTTAAAGTGGAGAATCTAAATCCACAGTGTGAAAGGACTTACAGTTCTTAAATACCACAACAATGGTTGTAATGTAAGAATCTGACTGACATCATTCACTCAGGGTGCATCTACATGCAACTGAAAGTGCATGTATATTTTGGTAGTCATAGCTGGTCTATATTTAATTTAGCTAGCAAAAGTATGAATGGCAAGGAAGAGGCAGTAGCACAGACTTCAGTGAAAGCTCTACAGGCTCACTGAGTACACTGGGTATGTATTCAGGTTTCTAGCCATTGCTGAAGCCTGTGCCACTGTGACTTTGCTGCTGCTGTTACTCCTGCTAACTAGAATAAATGATGTACTTTGCTTTTGCCAATCCTTGCAATTGAGCCTCTGATTGCTGTGTAGAAATGGTCTGAGTCATACTGCCTATGCTCTATTCCCATCCCACACACTCAAAATGTAGAAATCAGGGCTCAAAAAGTCTTGAGATTATAAGGTATTTTAGGAAATGATAAGCTTAGGGTCCTTTTTCTTTGCCTTCTGGTTTTTGAACCGTTAGGGTGGATCCCCATGTGCATGGGTGTGTGCTTGTAGAGGCACAAAAGCAAATTTGTGCCATTGCTTTGTGCCCATATCATCCCCCTGCATGTGTTCTTCGGTATGCAGCAAATTGTCTAGAATAGGAGTAGGGAGGCTGGGTATTACTTGGTGTAATTACTGGAGGCAGTATTACATGATGTCCTGGTACAGCAGGGGTGCATATCCAGCAGCCTAGAGCCTGGCCAGCAGCCAGAGTATTAATCTGCCCTCCATTTGTTGTGGCCCATGCTACTGACACTTGCTGTACACAACTTTTTTCCTAGGAGTTTTTTTTGCTATTGGGATTTCGTGGTAGAAAATTTGCTGCTGCGCTCCAAATTTTCAGAGTGGTTCATGTTTTCATGTTTCCCACGTGGTTTGTGGCACCACAAACTGCACACTGCTGCACCCGGGGACCCACCCTTAGGGTGCACCTGGATCACATTTTTAGGCCTATCCCCATAACAAGGAGGAGTAGCAATGGAAAGAAATCCATGTATTCAGAGAAGTCCAGGACCCGGGTCTTTAAGAAAAAATTGGAGTATCATTAGACTCATGATCAACTTGTGCAGCCCTACTTATTTGAGGTGTTTTGTGTCAAGCCACTGTCTTTAATAGGAAGGATGTATGTGATGAAAAAGCATGAATGAGAAAGTTGGGAGACTTGACTTCTAGTCCCAAGAATATCAAAAGACTTACTCCTACCTGTTAGAAAGGGGTGAGAGCTATTACCCCAATTTCAGAATTGGGAAAATGAGGATGTTTAACAACCTCCACATAATCATAAAAAAATCATTGTCAGAGCCAGGAGTAGAGAACCCAGGTTTCTTGATTTCCAATTTGTTCTCTTCCTAGTAGAAGGACACCTATTCCTTGTCCACTGCATTAATTTCCTTAGTGATTTTTATTGCTATAAAGGGACTGCTGATATTATGCTGTTTCTGTTTAGCTGTGCATTATGCTATGAAATTCTGTTCAGTAAGGTCACACATACACCATGCTTCTGTTTTTTTTCTTTAAAAAATTGCTCCTGTGTGTGTGGTGCACTGAAATATGGGGCTTTTTCCCATTAAGTTTGCTATTCCCCAACCAACTGGTGATGCCAGGAATCTATCCATGATCCAGAGGAGCAGTTGGTGGTATACATTAGCCTCCTAGAGGGTTGAGGCACAAGGCTTGCATGCAACACTTAACTGCTGAACTATACCCTGTTGAAAAGCTAAATGAATTTTAGCTAAGTAACATACACTGAAATCTATGCAGTGACAAGGTTGTGATTAATAAGGACATTCAAACAGCTCTCAGTGATTAGTGTATTTACTTGGAGTAGAGCTAGCAGTGTGATCTGCTAAAAGAAGCTGTCATTTCCTTTAGTCATTAGGAATGCAGGCCCCAAAGGGGTCTCCTGGTCCACTGAATCCAGTCCCTTGCATTTTCAGGCAACCATGTACCCAGGGATTCCTAAAAATCACCATTTCAACCCTTTACATATAACCATAAAGCACAAAGCTAGAAAACACCAAGAACACCTATACTATGCCATAGCTAGGGACCTACTGAATTCACAGCAGAAGTGGACTGTGTGGCAGCTTCTGTAAATTTGCAGGTTCCCACATGTGCCCCCCCGCCAATTGGCAGAGGGGCCCTGCTGCTTGTTTCTGATTGTCAGGGAGGCAAAAACCATGGTATTAAGTATGGCTCCTTTTCTTGTCTCTTGGCCAGTCAGCAACAAGTGGCAGGGCCACTGGGACCCCTCAGCCAATTAGCAATCGGAGGGGAGGAGAGAAGCATGGGAGAACCTGCAAAATAAAAGAAGCTGTTGTGTGGCCCACTTCCTCTATGAATTCGGTAGGTTACTAGCCATAGGAAACAAGCAGGGGAGATGAGGACATTACTATGGCAGAGAAATAATTGGTTATTATATGCATATGAATATGTGTATAATTGTAAGGAACGTTTAAAGGGAGAGCTGTCGTCTTCTTCTGTTTGAACAGTTCCTAACACCCTGGGATTCTGCTGCATGATTGGGACATCAAGGTGTTATCCCCATATACACAGAGAGTAATTATAATATCTAAAGCATGCAGAGAGCCAATAGGATACTGTAATTTTAAAAAAAATATTACAAAAGTAGGCATCCCCATGGCTAAAACATCTTTTAAAACCAGTATAACTCTGAACAAATACCAGGGGTGTCTGGGGCCTGGACAGAAAGGGAGCCTGAAAATGGTAATTTTAAAATTATTATTATCATTATCTCTAGCTAAGTGGGGCCCGGCGCTAAAACTTTGCCTGCGGCCATCAAGAATCTCGTTACAGTGCTGACAAGTACAGCTAGCTTTTGAGGCCAATAAAATATATCCTTGTGACCAAAGGACCAAAATGGTGATGCAAGTGCTATTCAGTTATTCACAGCTATATCACAGTTTTTATTAGTAGTTAAGGCTGGAAACAAGTGTTCCTGATGTCAGCATATAAGTAAAAGATTAAAATGGAAAGGAGGATGGGCAGGCCCTTCGGTTTCTTGTTCAGAAAGGCAATTACAGATCTTTGAAGATATGTATATGCCTAACTCCCACTGAAGGATTTATGTCTAATCTCCAACATCACTATACAATGCCTCCATGCTATTCACTGGACCTTAAAAAAACTA
>NW_017728951.1:34660128-34687250 GCF_001723895.1 Crocodylus porosus | reverse complement strand
AGGCATCGACACCACAGTTGCCTAATTTTTTAATGAGAATGGGGTGAGAGACAGCGTCGAAGGCCTTCCTAAAGTCCAGAAAGACTACGTCCACTGCAACACCTGCATCCAAGGATTTTGTGACCTTGTGATAGAAGGCAACCAAGTTGGTCTGACAGAACCTGCCTCTAAAGAACCTATGTTGATTGCCTCTAAGTGGGTAAGGCAAACACATAGTATAGGTTTTTAGGGGCTTTAGAATGGAAATGCTTGTTCTACCACAAAACTAAGCATTATTCTGCCTTCAGGGACTGCTACATTGCTCATGGACCAATTACTAAAATAATTCCTTACAACAAAAGTTCTCAAACAAATAGAGCCATAGCACAAGGCACAGTAAAAAAGGCGGTGTAGGGTATATTTAAAGGATACTTTGTTGCCAATCCTTTTGAAGTGCTGGAGCTAAGTACTTTCAGGCACAGATTCCTGATTCATCAGTAAAATCAAGAAATGGGCCTTGGTCCTACAAAGCATTTCTTCAGTGCATACCCCTTCCTCACAGATGACCCCATCAGCTGCAGTAATATTTCTTGAAGAGTGTCAGTTAACTTTAGGAGTAGAGCTGCCAAGGTCACGCCCACATTTTCATGTTTGCCAATAGTTCTCCTCTAACCTTTGTCTTTGGAATTATTTTCTCCTGCAGCATTGTGTCTAATTACCCATTGCATCCTGCTGAGTTAATATTATCTTTCCAAGGCCTGAAGATTCTTTGTCACTATTTCGTCAATATAAATCCAATGAGCTTTCCTTGTTGAAGTGTTTAAATCAGAGCAATAGCTTTGTGTACATGCCTGATTTTGCTTTCTCTTCTACTGAAGTCACTAGGCTTATGTAGGCATAAAATTCCTGAAAGAGAATGGAGAATCAGTTCAGTAGTCTGTTTAATACACTTCTGGTGGTACTTTGGGCCAGACTGGGCACATCTACATGTTGCCCTATGGCAATGTAGTGATGCATTATGTTGCCATATGACATGCTATGGCAACGTAGTGATCATGTGCGTCTACACATGATCACCAGCTATGTCGCTGTAGCAGTGTGCTCCCTGGGTATAGTGTGCTGCTATGGCAGCATAGTTGCGAAATCTGACCATGTGCCACATGCACACGCACGTGTAACCACCTGTACAGTTCCGTGCGTTAGTACTTCCAAAAGGAAGTATTAAGGCATGGCAATGTGTAGACACACCCGTTTTGTTCCACCTATTAGGCAAATAAATGAACTTTGCTACCTAAGTGTCATTGTATTCCACCCTGCTTGAGTCTTTGAAAAAAATTAATTGGAGAGGTGGGTGAGTTCTCTCCTTCCTCACTTCTTGTTTATGATGCAGCCTTGAGTGTCAGATAATGGTGTGTTACAAAAGTAGATGTATTAATTAATTTTTATAGACTTGGATAGAATGGCATAGAATCACACTTAACTACCTAAATCTGCTTAGGTTTCTAAAAAGTAGACTAGAACTGGCCCAAAATTTGCATCATCTTCAAACTGATTTTTTTTCAAACTTTTTTATTCTATGGAAAATGTTGATTTTTTTTAATTTTATTTTTATTGCCTGTTTTGCGATGAAAACAAAGATGAAACATCAGTATTACTTTCTGGGCAGAAATCTTCATTTGTTCCATTTAAAACTATAAATTTACAATCATGTCTCTTACATGTTGCTAATTAAAATCCTGGTTCTTTTCCTACTGACCTCCTGGTTAGCTTCCTCTTGTCATCTCCTTGGGACATGGTAGAGATGACTTTACTATTAAGCAGGGGGTTGGACTTGATGACCTCTTCTAGTGGTTTTCAGCCCTATTTTTCCATGATTCTGTGAAGGTGTTAAATGGATTTAGAGACCATAAGAAATGAATATGCATTGATTGGGTGAACAGTAAATTTTATCTCCCCTGTGCCTCTTCACAATGCCCCTGAAGTAATGGTCAGGATACAGTTTTGGTTAGAACCAAAATCTTTTCTCATTTATATGTATAAGCCTCCCTTTAACTTAAATGGCATGCCACAGCATGCAAGTTACTAGAAGAACCCTGTGAGGCAGAGCTGATGTGCAGCAGCTTCTCCAAAACAGAAGAAGTCATGCACAGGTGTCTTCCATGCTAGCACATTCCTCAAGCCATTTGGTGACCAGCTATTGGCACAAAGGCAGCAGTTACAAGAAGGTCACCTAGCACTTGGGTGGGAGAGGAGTGCAACTGGGCAGCTGTAATGAAAACTGAGCAGCCCTCTTCAGGATCTACTCTGCTCACCCCACATGGGAAGGGGGCTAGAAAAGGTGTCCTAAACATAGCCTGTCTAATACAGTATTCTGTATTTCTTCCTGACTGGATAACCGCATCCAGTGGGATCACCTTTATGGTGGTCAAAAATATCAGCAAAAATGCACCATTATTTTTGGGACCTGGAACATCAGGACACTCATGGACAACCATAATAGTGAACCCCCAGAGCACCATGCTGCAATCGGTGCCTGAGAACTAAGACAACACAGCATCAGTGTAGCTGCACTGAGCGAGACCTGGTGAGAGGGAGATGGGCAGCTCAAAGAACATGGAGGTGGCTATAACTTCTTCTGGAAAGGTAAACAGGAAGGAGAATGCTGACTTTACAAGGTTGTTTTTTGCCATTAAGAATGAACTCATAAACCAACTCAATCTATCCGAATTAATGAGTACCTCATGACTCTCCATTTTAAACTGGTAGAGAGCCAACATGTCACTGTCATCAGTGTGTGACTCTTGATGCTGCCAATGAAACCCAGGAGGAATTCTATGCCAACCTAGGCCAAGTCTTTTTCGACATTCTGGAGGGAGACAGACTCATTCTTCTTGGTGATTTCAGTGCCAGAGTCGGAAGGGACTCTAACCTAACCCCTGGAATGGAACCATCAGCAAAGGAGTAGAAAAGGTCAACTCCAGTGGCATCCTCCTCTTGACCAATTGCGTGGAACATGGATTCACCATCACCAACACCTTGTTTCATCAGATAAAAAGGCACAAGACATCATGGCAACACCCACGATCTAAGCATTGCATCTGCTTAAATATATCATCATCCATTCCATGGATCGCAAAGATGTCCACGTCACCCAAGCTATGCTAGGAGCTGATGGTTGCTGAACTGATCATGGACTAATCCATTTGATTATGTCACTCAAATTGGCTCCTAAATGATGGCTGCAGCAGAAGGAATGAAGATGGAAGATAAGTGTTGAAGGCCTTAAGGACCCAAGTGAGAGAGACCTCTTTCACTAGTACCTCAATGAGAAATTGATGAATTCCAATCAGCACCAATGGGAGAATGTCAGCAGTATGTTGGATGCCCTCAAAGCCACCATCATCAGCTCCTGTGAAGATATGCTTGGATTCTCTACCAGGAGACATCAAGACTGGTTTGATGAGTATGACCAGGAGATCCAAGAGTTGATCAATTGCAAGTGCAAGGCCTTTTGTGCTTGGCAAAATAAAACTAACTACAAGCAAAATAAATTGAATCTCCAACAAGCCAAGGCAGAGTTCCAAAGGCAAGCACTCGATATGAAGAACAAATAGTGGGAAGATAAGGCTAAGGAGGTTCAACAGCTAGGTGACATCCATGATTTGTGCAGCTTCTTCAGTGCCACGAAAGGCCATCCATGGTCCAAGCCTTCGGGAATCAACCCCATTGAGACCTAAGGATGGAGGATTTTTGATCAAGGAAAGGGGAGCCATCAATGTCCATTGGAAGGAGCATTTTGAAGACCTCCTCAACTGAGACTCTACTGTTGATGAGAGTGTTCTCAATTCCATTCTAAAAAGCCCAGTCAGAGATATCGGAATCCCTCCAACCTTTGATGAGATGAGGAAGATCATTAAGCAGATGCAGACCGACAAGGCATCTTGAGTGGATGGAATCCCCACTGAAATCTTAAAAGAGGGAGGAGAGGAGCTCACCTCACAGCTTCATGCCTTCATCTTAGGGATCTGGAATGATGGAACAATCCCAGATGATTATAGGGACACCATGATTGTGATAGTCTTCAAGAAAGGAAACAAGTCCAACTGGAAACTATGGATGGGGACTGCCTTGCTATCCACCACAGGAAAGTTCACTGCGAGAGCCCTTCTGAACCATCTCTTTCCATTTGATGAAGAGCTTCTCCTGGAATCAGCATGGATTTAGGGCATCAAGAGGCACAACTGACATGATCTTCACAATGTGCCAGCTACACAAGAAATGTCAGGAACAGCGTTAACCTCACAAAAGTTTTCAGCTCCATCAGCTGAGAACTGTTGTGGAGGATCCTTCTGAAGTATGGATGCCCACTGAAATTTGTCAGCATTCTCTGCCTACTCCATGATGATATGTGAGCTATGGTTATTGGTAATGCATGTCTCTCTCACAGATCTCTTTGAGGTTAAAATAAGATAAGAGCGTGTCATCACTCCAACACTCGTCTCAATATTCCTTGCTGTGATGTTACATCTGGCTACCAACAAGCTTCCAGCCAGAGTGTAACTAAATTACCAAATGGATGGTAAGCTGTTTAACCTCAGCCAACTCCGAGGCAAAACTAAGATCACCCCGACTACAATCATTGAACTCCAGTATGTTGATGATGCTTGCAGTGTGCACTCACTTGGAAGCAGACCTTCAGGTAATCAATGTGTTTACTGAGGCATACAAGAAAATGGGACTGACGCTTAATATTCTGAAGATTAAGGTCCTCTACCAACAAGCTCCTAATGAACAGTTCCCAGCTCTGGTACTCTAGATCCATACTGAGACTCTGGAGAGTGTTGAGTATTTCCCATACCTTAGAAGCCACATCTCGCAGAAGGCTGACATCAATGAAAAAATGCAACATTGCCTCAAATCTGCAAGGGCAGCCTTTGGTATTCAAAGATTGTGACATCAGATCTGAAAGCAAGCTCATGGTTTATTAAGCAGTTATGATCCACACCTTGATGTACAGAGATGAGTCATAGGCAAGGTACAGGAGACATCTAAAGTTGTTGGAGAAGTACCATCAATGCTGCCTATGGAATATCCTCCAAATCCAGTGGGAAGACAGATGTGCCAATGTTAGTGTTTTCCTGCAAGCAAACACCATGAGTACTGAGTCACCTGTCATCTGACATCAACTTTGTTGGGCTGGCCATATTATTTGGATGTCTGATTTTAGACTCCTGAAGCAAGTTTTATTTTCACTGCTCGGCCAAGGCATATGCTTAGAAGGATGGCAGAGAAAGCACTTCAGGGATGTCCTCAAGACCAATGTAAAAAAATGCAATATCGATGTCAACTCATGGGAGACTTGCTCAGGACTGTCCTGAATAGACAAAGAGTCTGCCACAGGTATCTAAATACTCTGAAACCTCACAATAACAACAGGAGATGGAAAATCAGGAGTGGCATAAACAGTGTTTTGCAGACCAAATAAAAAATCCAGTGCCACCCACTCCACATGGAAACACATGCCTAAGCTGCAGTATGGTCTGTTGATCCCAGATAGATCTCATCACCCACCTCATCAGACCTCATGCAACCATAATTCAAATCTCAGAAAAGCTGTAGGCCAGGTTGTAGTTTATAATCTAAGAGCAGGTGAGGTATCTATTATTTTCAAGCATATCAGCAACTATTAGAAATGTTTTATGCCTAATCAGATCAGTTAATCTAGCCAATAGTTTAATATTTGAATTCTTCCAGAGACAGGCTCAAATACAAAATATTTTTGTTATATTCTTAATAGTAATTGTATGTTTAAACACTTTCATTGTTAGGAATGTATATACAGGTGTGCTTCAGGGCTTTACTGAGTTTGTGCCATAAGCTCTGCAGCTAACACACAGCAGAACCCCTGCCTCCGTGTCTCTCGTTCCTCACTGCCCGTCACCTGGGTCCCCTGCTGCACTCGTATTGTGCCACAGCAGCAACTTGTGATTTTTTGAGTTTCCAAAGCAGGTAAGAATTTCATCATCACTCCCCTGAGTATCTCCTCCCTTCTGGCACTCAGCAGCACCTCTCCTTCCCTCCTTTCACCATTCTCCAGCAGGGTTTTCCCAGAGTGGTCAGGGGAACCCCAGGGCTGCTTCTGCCCCATTCCCTCTGGGGGCTGTAGGGGCTGTCTTGGAACAGACTGTACTGGAGCTCAGGGTGCTCATTTTGGTTGGTATAGTTCGGATGGGGCCTGTATGTGGGCTTATCTTTCCTGTGCCTGCTTCTGGTGTACAGGGGACACCTGGGAGGACCAGGCAAAGAGAAGATGCAAAAAGAGGGGGAACTCCCATCACTGCTGCTGTCCCCGGCAAAGTTTAGCAACTTGTGCAGCTGGTCTCTGTACCTGGAGCCCCTGGGTCAGCTGAGGACAGTAGTGGTGGCAGGCAGATCCAACCTTCCTGCACTCAGGTGTAATTGGCAGGGTGGAGGGGAGGTGCCACTGAGCTCCAGAGGGAAGGGGGTGCTGAGAGCAGGGGAGGGGGCATCAGGGAACTTTTACTTGCTTTGAGGAATCAAAGATATCCCTAGTTGCTGCTGTTGCAGCATAGGCTCCGGTGAAATCCCAGGGGTGAAACCAAAAATCAGCTGATTTTCAGTCTGAGTCCTGGGATCACACTGAGCATGTTCAAAACTCTGGTGCAGTCCCAGGGCTGAGAGCAAAAATCACTTGATTTTCAAGGCTCTGGTGAGGTGTAGTAGCTGGGATTGACATAGGCATCAAGCCCAGGCATCTCTTGGGAGTCAGATCAAAGGCTCCAGTGCTGAGTGGGAGCTAAGAGCAACAGCACAGCTCTGTATGAGAGCTTTGACCTGGTTCTTGCATGTTGTGAGGTCTGGGACAAGCTCCCATGCAGTGTTGATGTCACTCCTGGCCTCTGAACTGCACTGGAGCCTTGAACCTTCAAGGCTCTGGTGTGGTGGGGGATGGGAGCCCAACAAAATTGGTCTGTATTACCTCTTTGGAGCAGTCTGACCTTAACTCAATAGCTGGTAAGTAATGCAATCTGGAGATACTTCTTGCCAGAAAAGGCCTAATTTTACTACACTACAAGGGCACTTAGCATATGCTTCACTGTTTGAATACTCAGACACTAGCATTGTAAGGGCAGCTAACATATGCTAAGTGTAAAGTAACAATACCCTAACACAACTAATTACCTCTGCAGTCTTAAAACTGGTTAGTTTTCTGGTCTCGCTACTCTCACTTAAAGGCTGCTCCAGAACTTCACTACTCTAATAGTCAGAAATCAATTATTAATATTTTGCATCTGAATTTAGTTATGGCCTGTTTATCCTTATTTGTTCTAATGCCAACAATGTCCTTAAGCTTGATAGCTTTTCATCTTCCCTACTGTTTTCCTTCTGATGTATTTATAGAGCCCTTGCATCTGCTTAGCTTTTGCTTTGATATGTTAAACAAGACAACCTCTTTGAGGCATGTGTTTATACTGGACATTGTAGTGGGAAGGTAGAACTGATCAAACTAGGTTTTAAACCAGCTAACTTTGGGATAAGCAGCTGTTTATTTGTGGCAACCCACTGCAAGTTATTTTGCATATTTTTGACTGAAATGTGATTTTTGTTTCCCCCTTCATTTTCTGGTAGTTTTAAACTTTTGCTGCCCCAATTTGAGAGCAACATTTTCCCAGTTTTTGCCTCAAAAGTTTTGGTGTCCAGCTGCCAGGTTTTGTTTTTTGTTTTGTTTAATGAAAAAGCAAAGCTTTGGTAAAACAAACATGTTTTGCTTTCCCTGAAATTTTAAAGGGGAAAAACCCTTTCACAAAGATCTAGTTTTACCTAGCAGATGAGCTGGAGAGTAAGACATCTTTCAAATGATCTCTTAGATCTTTAATATCCTGAGAGGTCCCCTTGTACTCTTCAGAAAAGCAGGGCATTTGCACAGAACCTGATCAAAGTTTCCATATCGAGCAGTGTGTTAAATGTGCTGCTCTATTAGGAGGGGCATACTACACAAGGGATGTACACAATGTGCTCCAATCGGTAGAGTACTGAGCTGGTATTCAGGTGTTATGGGTTCTGTTCCTGGCTATGCTACTACCTTGCTGGGTGAATTCTAGCACAAGCTGTTGTGTCTCACTATGTCTATCTGTAAGGTGGGGATAATGATGCTGACATCATTTTTTCTAGCTTTTTGAGGTCTAGTGGTGAGAATGCCTACAGGATCTACACAGTGGTGGTGGTGTTGCACTTAGGTTAGTGCTGTGCTGTGATGTGAAGCTGCTGTGCAAATTCCCTCAAAAAAGAATTAAAATTGCAGAGACATATCAAAAGTTTGAGGCCTTCATTCAACAAACCACTTGAGGATGTAATTAGTCTCAATTAACTTCAGTCAGACTGCTCATGTGCAAAGTCAGATATCTGCCTTGGTACTTTGCTGGCTGGGGCCAAAATGCTCAGCACTTCGTGGGATTAGCCCAAATAAGGGATTTTGGCTTCTTTGCCCTGTTGACCTGACACATCTCCCAGGGAATTAATTCATGTGGGGCTTCTTTCTGTTAACTCTTCTGAGTTATTTTTCTTTAGGAAGAACTTTGGGACCTAATTTGTGTGTGTAGGGTTGTGTGGGGTAGAGGGGGGGTCCAACGTATGCATGCATTTTTTTGTATGTGTGCGCTACATAATATAACACTTGGGCCTATAACTTCCTTGAAGAAAACTTCAAAGTGCAGTCCTGCAGTAACATGATGTTTCTTTAGGGAAAAAACGATGTATCACCTGTGTCAGAGTATTATGGGGGGCCTAAATTTTACAGAATGTGGTAGTGGTAAAAGTCATATCTATATGTAAAAAGAATTGGACTTAAAACATTCAGCAGTTTAACTTAAAAACCTCATTTCTGAAATTTTTACATATTATTGAAAGTAGCATCTCAGTTTCCTCTAACAGAGTTATGAGGGGAAATCAGCCTTTTTGTTTCTCCATTTGCTTCCTTAGTGCCTTTGCTGACACTTTGAACTTGTTTACGCTGCCTCTGGGTGGTGCCTGAGACTGCATCAGTATATAGCAGCCCTGAGCCTGTGCCCAGGACCACTCTCAGGCTGCCTTAGATGTCCCTACTGGTGTGTTTTCAGGGTCACCAAATAGGGATACACTATCTCATTTTTGGGATCTGCTGCACGCTGGGTGCATCTACATGAGACACTAACTGCACAGTAGCTTAATAACACTGCGCAATAGCATGCTGGGCAAAAACCATGCTAATATGCTACCGTGCAGTAGTATCAGGCTACTCCACAGTTAACATCACTAAAAACATGTGCACTGGTGCTACTGTTCAGTCATGCAAGTTACACATTGGCTTAGTACTTGTTTATCCAAGTACTAAACTTATAGTGAATTAATGAACATGTAGAGGTGCCCGCTGAGTAGGCGTGATGGAGGCGGCAGGGGAGGAGGGGATGTTCCTTACCAGCAGTCCTGGCCACAGTGATGGACATGCCCCTGTTGTTCTGTCAGTGTTACCTTTCCTTTGTATTAGTCACTTTCTCCTGTTGTTTCTACAAAGCCTTCACACAGCAAAGGGGAAATAAGAAATATTTTTTAAAGAAAAGCAGAACATAAGCCAGGGGTGAGCAAAATATGGCCCACGAGCTGGATCTGGCCCTCAAGGCATTTCTATCCAGCCCACAGGGCCCCTAAAAATTAGAAAATTAGTATTTATCTCCTCCTGACTGCCTGTCAAAGATGACAGGAGCCGGGGGTAGTAGGACCCAAGGGGAGTTGGCAGCAGGGTACAACAGCCCAGCCCTGCCCCACCCCCAGCTATTTCCCTGCCTTCCTGCATCTACACTGCTCCAGGACCACATGGTGGCTCCCAGTTGCATCCCTGGAGTCCGGAAGCATGGGCCCACGCCAGTACCCAGGGCAGGGGGGTGGGCATAGGGAGGAAGTATGTGTGCATGGGTGACTGGGGCCTCCCGAGTGTCAGGGACCATGACCGGGGGGGGGGGCGGCTACCCCAGGAGCTAGCTGGTGACCAAGGAGGTCCCCCAGCCAGCTGGTGACTGGGAGGGGGTGGGGGGTTCCCCAGTGGCTGGTTGCCAAGTGCACTGGTGACATGGTGGCGGCAGAAGTGCGGGCACTTCTGCTGCCAATGTGCTGCTGGCGGAGCCAATTTCAGGGGGGCATTAGTGCTCTCCATGCCACCCTGCAAGCCAGAGTGCTTACTGTTGGGGGGCAGCAGTGCTACCAGGGGGCACGTGCCCCTCTCTGTCCCCCTGTTTGTGTGTCTGTGGGTGTGTTAGAAATATTATTAAAAATGCATAATGAATAGAGTGTTGTTAGAACTGCACAGTTTACATCTCATACCTGATAAGAGGAAACACTACCAAGGACTCTTTGTGCTAAAGTATCACCCCCTTTGCCAATCTGTCAGCCGTTCTTACACTAAATCACTCTCAACCCTCATACTCCTCCAGTCTCTTTCTGCTTTTTATCATGTAGATTACAGAAGTTGTAATTCAATTGACTATGTCCTTGGAAGAGGGAGAATTTCAACTTTTGGTGACCTAGGGGCTTTTCTGAGCGTGCGTAATTAGCTAATGCATATATGCCTATCCGCCCCGCATACTTAAGTAGTTAATTATAATGAACATGCGACGTATGAAGTGACGTATTTACATATATGTTTGTATGAACTGGAAATAAGTTGTAAGAGTTCCTGTTTCTGCGCACGTGCCCAGGAGGGAGAGTATATAGAGCCGGCTGAGAGGTTTCCTCGGGGGCAGAGTAATCTGAGATTCTCTGTCTCTGCTCTGACCCTATTTGCAAATATACCTTTTGTGTTGCTAATAGTGTGTGCCTGAGGAATTATTATTCGCGAGCCTCCAAAAGAAACGAACCGTGATTTTCGCATCAGGTGTGTGTAGGGAGAGACTGTGTGTGTGTGTGTGTTTGTGTGTGTGTGTGTTTGTAGGGTGTCCCACATACACACCCTGCCATAGACATGCACCCATACCCCCCTTGCACTGCCATACTCACACCCTCTCACACATCCCAGCCACACAGCCCCCCAGGCCCACAAATCTCACACCCAGCAACACCCCCCACACCTATCCACCCCCATAGACACGCCCACAGCCCCCCCAAACATATACCCTCCGACAATATACAAGAGTAAGACTTCATTTGCAGCTATTGTGCAATCACCTCTATGTACAGTACACAAACATGTAAATCAGGACAAAAATATTTTTTGAAATCAAATTAATGAATGTTTTAGATGTTCATTTTTTAGAATATAATTTGGTATTTTTCTGGTTCCGAGATGGCAAGACCCCTTGCTGAAAGGAGTACTTCTGGGGGCAAGGGGAGGGACTTCTAGTGCGAAAGGTCAGGAGTTAGAGCCAGGACGTCCAGTCACAAGATGGCAACCAGGGGTGGGGCACCTGTCAAGGGGTGGGGCTACCTGTGACCCTCCACAGCTTGCCAAAATTTGGTAAGGTTTGATCTAATTGTTGATAACTAAAATGCCCAGCATGGAACACTTTGAAATTGCTGCCACTGGGGCTCTGACCTGGCTAGAGCTGAGGGGTTCTGAAGCGCTGGGTGTCTGTACCTGGGGCTCATCCCTGCAGCAGGTTATTGTCTCCTCCAAGCAACTTTTGGCTTATTGCTATGAAGATGGAATCTAAGTTCCACTTTTGTGCAGAGCCCAACTCACCAGCAGAGGGTTGCTACTAGCTTTGTAGGTCAGTCTTTATGGGATTTTTATATGAATTATGGAATAGCTTTGTGTAGCCACAACTGTGATTACAGGTTTAATGATGCTTTAAACAAACAAAATGTAATGACTTTCATCAGTGTAAAACAGGAGCTTCCTGCGGGGAAACACCAATAAATGTGACTTCACGGCAGGGGTGCAGAGCTGGCTGTCAGCCAGCAGCAATCCGCACACCACATAGACCTTGTGTGTTAACTTAATTGTAGCACAGCACAAGCAGCAACTCGGCAGTTTGCTGTGAGCAATCACGGCATGCATGGCACAGAGTCAATGCATTTAAAGATTACCCATCTGATCCATGGCCCTTGGTCGAGAGGCGCTAGATTCTCACAGCTGTCTCTTCCACTGCCTTGGATAATGGAAATCTGACCTACGTGGACTCTGGTCTATGGATTCTGATTGGAGGAAGGTCTTTGCATGACAGTCGTTCTTCCTACAGACAGTGATTGATTTTTACAACAGTGAAAGACAGGACCACATCTTAACCCCATTTGTATAATGTCTGCGCATTTTGCACCTTCCCAACTAAAAGAAAGATCTCTTGAGATCTCTATTCCACATTTCTGTACCATTGATCCCCAGAGATTTCTCAAATAAGTTGATGCTTGTAGTACTCTCTGCAGCTTCTTCTGATTCTCAGCAAACCCCTGTCTCCTTTCCTTGCTATTTCGTAGCCCCAAGCTGACTTTTATATTTGGTAAGTAGAGAAAAAAAATCTCCAGGTGCCTAAAACAACTTACAATCAGTTGTATTTATGTGACTAACAAATACAGTTATCTGTTCTACAGGAACTTTGGAATTTTGCTGGAATCATATGGTAAGAGGTTGACTAAGAAATGAAAAAGAACAGGGAAGCCATCTTCTCATTCTCATACAAAGGCAGGAGTCACAGCCTCAACCCTTCCTTTGAAAACAGCTCCAGGATTATTGTGGGGGCTTATTAAATCTGACCCCTTATCTGGTCAGTTGTTTGTTTTCACCAGATGTGGAAAGTAAGCCACTAGGTTTCAGAACAGTTCCCATTGACTCTTCAGTGTTAAACCCTAGACCCACTTCCCTGGGAAATCTAGTGTACTTAATGCTCTGGTCAGATGGGAAATATAGTGGAGGCAGTCTTTTTAGTTCCTTCTGGGTTCCAGAACTTCAGTGGTTGATTGGGAAAAAATCCACCTAGCTTTTTCACAGCTGGAAGTTTGGATTTGGTTTGACCTCAATACAAAAGTTTGAGGAGTTTTTGTAATAATAGTAATAATAATAACTCTATTGTCTCCTATATGTGATACCAGTTTTCCACCCATGTAATTCCACTGAGTTCAAGGCACTACTTCTTCAGGGCATTCTTCTTCCTACATTTTTCTAAAAGAGATCCTGTACCTTAAACAAGAATCACTGGATGAAATTCTGTGCCTGTGGTATAGAGATGGCTAGTCTAGATAAATATAGTAGTCTCCTCTTGCCTCGTACATTTTGCCAGTGGAGTAAGTGAAACGAGAACTAGGCCCTTTGTATTTCTCTTGCACTCTGAATCTGAGGCTCTCATGGCACGTGACAAATGTTATTGAATTTAGAACCATGATCTGGTGTGATGTTAGTACCTGTCCCCATTTACAGACAGGGAAACTCAAATTCAGAGTGGTAACATGCCTTTTTCAAGGTCACATGACAAACCATTGAAAGAGCTGAAAATGCAGTCTGTATTGCTTGACTGTACTCATCCTTTTATAGGACTAGCCCAGAGCCCTGAGTGTAAGATACTTGTTCATATGAAATATGTATACATTATCTGGATTCACTGCTACATGTTGAAACCACAATCCTAATGCACATTGGAGTGCAAAATCCTAGTGCATATTGAAAGGTAAGCTTTCCTGGAAGTGTGCATTCCCTTCTCAAGTACCAGACACCTCATGTAACCTTCAGACAGCTCTGTTTCAGAGGCACTATATATTATAAGAATAAGTTTAGCATTTAGGATCCAAGACCTGTTGACTGTCAATGAGATTTAGGTTCCTAAGCACCCACATCATTGTTAGATAATAGACCTAAATCACTAAGGTGCCCTGGCAAATCTTACCAGTTGTCTTTCAGCTCTCAGTCTGTTAAATGGCAGCAATAAGCCTTCCTTGCTCTTCTTAGACTGAATATTCTCCAGGGCAGGGACTGTCTTTTGTATTTACTGCTCCTTAGCAAAATGTAACCCTTGTGACTTCAGTTGGTGCAGCTGAAATAGAAAAAAATAGTTGTCTTATACCATAGCTGCACTATTATCTAACACTTTTCAAATGTATGAAGCCCCACACAGTGGTGTGTGCATGTGTGTGTTTTGTTTAAAAGTTTCTGTGTCTGATTTATTTTCTCCTTAAAACAAGATTCCAGAGCCAATGCCCTGTGCTAAGTTTATGGCTGTATTTAATTCCCTCTCAGATCCTTTGATCCTTTGACTGGTGTGTCTGCAGCTACTTTTCAGGAGTTCTGTTTACAGCCCATTTCATCACTGTACACCCCAGGGACCTGCCAAGCCCATCCTAGCAGACTTTTAAAATCCTTTCTGTACTTCCAAAAGCCAGGGTAACCAATGACTGTTAAACTCTGCTCCTGCCCTCCTGCCAACCCAGGACATTTGTGTTTTTTTACTAAGAGCCAGACTTTTTTAATGACGCAAGTTTTCACTATTATGTGTCTACATAATGTAAATGCGACTCTTCTGCCAGACCCTGTCCTACTTCCAGACCCCAGTTAAAAGAGGTGGGTTCAAATTTAAGTGTAAACATAAACTATAGTAAAAAAAATGTTTGGTTGCCAGTAAAGTTTGCAGGAAAAAAAATCTTCTTTGGTTAGCAACCCTGCATTACTGCACTGAAGATTTTACACTGTGGTGTCCCCTGCCCCCTGCCAGAAGCCACCTACTCACCCCATGCCATGATGTCCCTAGCTGCACCCTCTACTATATTGCACCCCCCCCAGGCTTACCCCTGCAGTTCCTGCTCCCCCTATTCTGGCATGGACTCCCAAAGAACCCTGTGACCCAGCAGTATTACAGGCAGCTTGGGACACAGGAGCAGCAGCAGTACATGGCTAGGAGAACATTCCCTGCAGGGTGCTGTATTCCCACTTGGACACCGGGTAGTGCTGCTGTGCCTTGTCTGTCAGAGCTTCAATCAGGCTGTTGTCTATTTTGATTTTTTTACTGGATGCATCTACATGAAACACTCACTGCACAGTTGTTACTGTGCAGTCATTTAGTACTTGCTAACACAAGTACCGGCTATACTGTGCACTAGTGTCTCCGAGTAGCTTCTTGGTGATGCTGACTGCGCAGTAGCTCATTGCTACTGTGCAGCCAACGTCTCATGTAGATGCGACCACTGATAACTACAGTTTTTTACTGACTTCTTTGGCAGGTGTTTTAACCTGATTTTTTCCTGACAGTCAGGAAATATACTGACAGTTGGCAGCTCTGCCCGCAGCTCAAGTCTGCAAATGCAGTGCTTGTTACTGAACCTGCAATGTTTTCTTTAGGGGTTTGTGTCATGTATGGAAAAGTACAGAAGAAGTGGGCAGGAGCTGTATGCATCTTTATACAAGGATCACGTGCAGGTAAGAGTTGAAGACTTCATGACATCCTTTTATCATGAAGATAACATTGTTTTAATTTCCCAGATTGCTCTGACAATTTAGCATTGTCTCACACTTGAATTAAGTGATCCGTGTTCTATCTACAGATTTTGAGATATGTTGTAAAAATCCTCAGTTAGAATCAGGTGGAAACAGTAATTTGTTCCTATTGTATATTTAATCCATGAACTGTGGAACAATGTTATCAGTCAGTTGGATTGCGTATCTCTAGTTCTGTCCTCAAGGAATCCTGATTTCCATTTCAATGAAGTTGCTTCAGATATACGCAATGCTTGCTAGCACCATGACCGAAAGGGACCTGGGGATCTTGAGAGACCACAAGATGAATATGAGCCACAGATGTGATGCTGTGGCTGGCAAAGCTAACCAAACTCCGGCATGCATCTGCCAATGCATCTCAAGCAAAACCAGGGAAGTCATCCTCCTGCTTTACTCGGCCCTGGTGAGACCGCAGCTGGAGTACTGCATCCAGTGTTGGGCCCCCCACTTCAGGAAGGATGTGGAGAAGCTTGAGAGAGTCCACAGGAGAGCCACTTGTATGATCCAGGGCCTGGAGGGAAGGCTGTATGAGGAGAGGCTGAAGGACTTGGGATGCTTCAGTGTGGAGAAGAGAAGGCTCAGGGGGGACTTGGTGGTAGCCTAGAATTACATAAGAGTACATCAGGACTTGGGAGAACGCCTGTTCACCTGAGTTCCCCAAGGGATAACAAGGTCTAACAGCCATAAACTCCAGGAAGGCCGATTTAGACTAGACATAAGAAAAAAGTTCTTTACAGTGCATGTGTCCTGGGTCTGGAACAAACTCTCCCCAGAGGTGGTGCAAGCACCTACTCTGGACTCCTTCAAAAAACAGGTGGATTTATTTCTTGCTGGGATTACTTGATCCTAGCTGACTTCCCCCCATGGGGGCTGGACCCAATGATATCATGAGGTCCCTTCCAGCCCCTAATGTCTATGGAATCTATGAAATATTCCAGTGCAAATGAGAGTGAGAATTTGGCTGTTTTCTTCATCAGTCAATATTAGTTTTCATGACACTCAGATTTACAATCAGAAAAATCCTACGTGCAAATTTCTGTTTGCTGATGAACTCAGCAAAGGGCAACAAGAGTCTTTCTTTTTCCCTTGGAATTCTAACCTCATTGCCCTTGAGAAAGGTAGAGTTTCATTTTCTATTGTACTTAAATCCATAGCCACAATGGAGAGATTACCAGATACTCCTGATGAGTCATTCAGAGTGTAATTATTTGCTTTAATTTGTGATAAACACTAACCAGGACAGAGTCAGGTTTATAAAAGCTGACATTTATCATGGAACTATTAATTCAGGTCCTGGTCTGGACCATAGTCCTCCAAGCAAGGCACTCACCTTCAAGGGGATTGAGAGAATTTGTGGCATGTCAGTTTCTCCAGTTTGATCCATATTATGCAGGTTTTTTTCTTGTGAACCTATTTTGCATTTTAGTTCCCTCTAGTGTGTTGCAGAAGAGCATCTCAAAGATATGCAGATGAATATTGATATTAAATGAATTGTAAATATTTCCATGCGGGTATCTTCCCAACATCCCAGTATTTAGATTTTATCATTTAAAGTTTTGCAAGCAGTCTGAGGTTTTAAAACACCTGTGAGTGTTAGAACTCAGTTGGGATTTTCAAAGAAGAGCCTAAGGGAGTTAGGTACTTCAATTTCACTGGAAAACAATGGGTGTTGGGATCCATAAAATCCCACTCCATGCTTAGTCTCCTTGATGGTACCTCAAGCAGCACAGCACCCTCTTGTGCTCAGTAAGGAGCACCATTTGCTGGGTTGATGGCTCTCCCTTTTGTGGGAGCTCTCCTGGCTGTAACCCAGCAGGGTGATTTAGATTTGTCAGGATTACTGAGATCTTGGACTAACTGTGTGTGGGGGGGTACAGTAGTGGAGTGTTTGGCAGTGACATGAGTGGTTCTGTCCCACAGATGCTACAGTGCAGTTATAGCAAAGCAGCAAAGGACTGGGCAGCACTTGAGGAACAGCTTTTCTCCAGAGGAGGCTTGTGGGGGTCCGTATTAGGGTTGTCCACCCCACACTGTGAACTTGATTGCTATGAAGGGCCTGCACGGATGAGGAAGAGGATTCGGCAGCAGGGTGCCCATAGGACGATGATGCGAATGATGAGTGAGGTAACAAACATTTGCATGAGGTACAAATTCTGTATCCTTCATTCTTACTTCCAGCAACAGCACCTGCCCACATTGCAGAGTTCTGTGGCTTTCTAATCATCTCTCCACTTGTTCTCAGCTCCTGATCCCAATGACCCACTGGACCATGGTCCTTGAGGTTAGAAGACTACTGAGAGAAATAGGGGAAATAAATGGAATAAGAGACTGTTACTTGTTTAGTAGTCATGGGATAGTTTTCTGCCCATGCTGTACTCACATTCCTTTTCAACGAGACCTTGCAGTATTATCTTATATATGTATTAGACTAATCTGCCAAAGAGCAGTTCAATCAGGAGTCCAGCTATCTTATTTTAGGACTCTATACTGATTCCTGTCACTGTGGTTTGAGAGGCAACTCTTCTCAGTAGGAAACAGAAGGACATAGCATAAGTATCATAGAGGATTGGCCATGCTCGTCACTGCTTGACTTATAATGAATCTCAAATTCAGCAGTCCTTCACTGCACTAGATCATGTGCTTTTTCTCCTGGAATTGACCTCATCTAAGGTAAAGTTATGAGATACTCTTTTAGGAAGAGCAGGGTTCTTTTCCCTTTGAATATATATTACACACATAGACACAGAAGTCTGTGGGGGAGGGGCATGCAGGGGCAGATCAAGGGTCTTATGGTGAGGAGGGGCCCCCATGGTGTGGAGCGGGGGGAGGGCAGGGCAGGCACTGCCTAGCTGGGATGGGATGTGTGATGGAGCCACAGGTGGTTCATCTGGTGGTGGGGTGGGGAGGTTGTGTGCACCCTGGGTGAAGTGTGGGCCTCTGGAATTGTACATGGGGTGAGAGCAGGCTGCATGCTATGGGCTCAGGGCTGGGGTTCAGCCTCTTCCTGATGGGGGGACTGGGGCAGGGCTGTGCTTAGGGGAGGCAGGATGGGGCAGATGGTGGTGCAGTGGGAGTGGGGGCTACTGGGGGGTTCCAGTGAACATTGGGGTGGCTGTAGCCCCCTCTCAGTGCCGCTGCTGCTGCCCACCCCAAGTGTAGCCCCAGCCCAGCCCTGCCCCACCACCAAGGAGAGGCTGGTGCAGCCCCATGCCCCAGCCCACAACAGGCAGTCTGCCCTCACCTTGTGCACAAATCCATAGGACACATGCCCCCCATGCCTCCCCCAGGCATATATATATATACACACTAGCCAATTGCCTATCGACAATGACGGGGGCAGGAGCAGGCAGGGATGGAGCCCCATGCCCCTCCCCATCCAGGCCTGCTCCCCAGTGACAGGGGGAAGGGAGGAGTGGGCCCGGGCCCGGTGCAGGGGAGGACCGGGTCCAAGAGTGGGTAGGAGCTGGGCCAGCGCAGTGGGGGCAGGGAGCAGTGGACCTGGGCCAAAACCAGTAGTGGTAGGGGGATGGGTGGAGCGAGGGAGGGGCAACGTGGGGGAGGAGGGGGATGGGCCCAGGCTCAATGCGGGGCGGGAGGCCCATTCCTCCCCTCCCCCCACTGCTGCCACATTGGATCACATTGGGCAGGGCCTGCTGCGCCCTCCCCTGCTGTAGCTGCAGTGGGGGAAGGGGAGGTGGGAGGGAAATCAATGTTTGTCAAACAAATAAAATCAAAAGAAAATTAAAAATGCCTCTGGCCACTGCCACGGGGGGAGCAGTCAGCCTGAGCCCAAGTTGACCTGGCAGTGGGGGGACAGGAGGAGTGGGCTTGGGCCCGACACGGGAGGGAGGGCAGAGGAGTGGGACCAGGCCCAAGGATGGGAGTAGGCCTGCTCCTCCCCTCCCCCTGCTGCTGCCATGTCAGGACAGGTCTGCTGCTCCCCCCCACCCCCAACCTCCATGGCGGGCTGGCTTCTCCCCCACTTTGGGCTCAGTCCTTCTCCCTCCCTTGGGCCCGGTCCCACTCCTCCTCCCCCACATTGGCTCAGAGCCCACTCTTCCTATCCCTCCGCCATTGCCAGGTCAGCCCTGGCCCACTGCCCACTGCCCACCCTGCCATGGCAGCCCAGCTTCTCCCCACCCTTGGTCCTGGTCCTTCTCTGCATCAGGCCTGGGCCCACTCCTCCCTGTCCCCCACTGTCACCACCATGGCGCGCCCGCTATTCCCCCCACCACCACTGCATCAGGCCCTGCAGGCAGTGACGATAGGAGGAGGGGCAGGTCAAGGCCAGAGCAAGTGGCCATGACACCCCCTGTGGCATCCCAACCCTGCTCTCCCTTGTGCCACCGTCACCTGCAAGGAGTAAGGCGCGGGGGGGGGCGAGGCCAGCTCCAGTGGCCTGCCCCCCATACCGCATCATCACAACCTGCAAGGAGCAGGGTAAGGGAGAGCCCCTGTTCCATCTGCTCCATTGCTCCTGCCTCCAGGAAGTAGGGCAGGGGGGAGCCAGGCCAGCAGTTCTGGCCTGGGCCTCCCCCCCACTCTATCCCCTGTGTCCCTGCCATCATGGCGGTGCTCCACTGGTGCCAGCTCATGTTGGAATGCTTGTTTGCACTCTGATTGGATGTTTGTTAGCCAATCAATGTGAATAAAGCATTTTGGACAGAGAGACAGTGTATATATATATATCTGTTCTTTTGCTCCTTTGGGATCCCTTCCAATGAATTATTTGTGTGTCTGGGCTTGAGGGTATATCTTTACCCTATCCAGGTAATTACAGAAGAGACTGAAAGCTCAAGAGCAGCTGTGGAAGGCACTCCTGGAGGGCTTCACTACCACATTTTTAGGTTTGGCATGTGTGAGTGAGAGTTGATGGGTATCGTGTATTTGATAGCGATGCTTAATGGGAGGGCTGACAGTGCAGCATAGACATATCTTGAGACAACTGCCGCTGCAGCAGGGCAGTGGTTGATGTTTTGCCTTGGCATGCCATTTTAATCATGTCATTTCTCTTTTCAGGTTCACAGAAATGAATCTACTTCAGGTCACGAAGGAAATCAAGGTAACAGTTTAGAGTTAAAATGCTTCATAGGAGAAAATGGGTACACAGGGCTGACGAAACAGCTGAGTAAGTAAATGTGACTTCAGGTGATAATTGGCCCAGGAAGCAGATGTTGACAGCGTTCTAGACTAGAGATCACCTTATGTTTTTAGGGTCAAATTGGGGATATCTCTGTACCATATACTAAGTCTCTAATTTCATTATTTTCTTGCTGCCATTGGGAAAAACGTAGAGGCCAAAAAATCAAACCATTACATTGAACATTTAGATGCCTTGGTGAGAAGACTGGAGAGCATGTTATTGTTGCATGTACCCAACAAGAGAACATAGAATCATCTGCCAAAAATTTCCCCTCTTGTGTTGCACTCAACCTGTTTCTCAGACTTCTGACTCTCTGGACATGCTTTGAAATTATTGTTAAAAAAAAAAAACAGGGGAGCATGGGGCAGAGACTAAGGATAGTGTGATATGTATGATAGCTTTCAATAAACTGGTGAAAAAATGGAAGAGCAGGGAAAGAATGAAGGAAAAAAAATTTAAGAGTTATGTATGTCTTCATGATTCAAACCAGAGCCATTTTATTAATTTCTTTCCCAAAATCTTTCATTGCCAAAAAGCAAATTTACCTAGTACAACGAGACTCTTTTGTATCAAAAGAATCCCTCAAAAAAGGGACAAAATGAACTGGTTTTTACAGAAATATTTTTGTAAAGAACTTCTGATTTCTAAGTCAGTTCTAAGGCTGTGAATTCAGCCACCTATTCAGCTACACTGTGGCAAAACTATAGTTTAAATCAGGGAGAACTACATTTATAAATAGGGACCTGCCAATATCGCAATGTCAAATTGTGAAATCCTGCGATGTCTGCAAAATCTGCAAAAAAACCAAACCAAAACAAAAAACCAACAAAAAAGACAACTTTTTGAAAATGTTGGCTCCCCAGAGGGTCCAACAGTTCTCACAGACTGCCGGGAGGCAAAGCGGGGAGGGAGGATTGCTGGCGCCAAGGACAGCCCAAGATGGCTGCCACTCCTGCCCCTCACCGCTGATTGGCTGAGGGCTGCCTCTCATGTGGCCCTGCCCCTCACTGCCAATAGGTGGAGGGGGCAGGGCCACATATCCAACAGCCCTTGCAGCCAATCAGCGGGGTGGTGGCAGGGGGCATATGATGAACAGCTCTTTCAGCCAATCAACAGCCAACCAGAGGTGTGGGGAGGCCCCGCTGCAATCAGCTTATAAATATGGCATCTCCCCATGAAATTGGCCAGTCTCTTCTTTGAGTTAGGTAGATCCTTATTTATAAATCACTTTTATTATTGTAGGGTCTTGGGTCCACCTGAGAATGGGGCCTTACTATGTTGGAGATGGTAATAACTAGTTTCTGCAACAAGCTAAATGATTAAAAATGGTACTAAATAGTTTCTGCATCTAAAAACAAAAAAACCTAGAGTATGAATTAGTCTGTGCATCAAAGAGTTTAGAGATGAAACAGGGAAGTTGGACAGAATTGGCAAAAGAAATGTGACAAAAGCCGATGACATCTACACTGCAGGAATATCAGCATACCACTACGTGACCTCCTAAAGTCTCAAAGTAGCATATAGTGGTCTTAGTGCTGGGATAAATAATCAGGGTATTGACCCTTCTTTGGCTGTTTTAAAATCTTATCCAGACACTGGGATGTCCCCAGACACTACAGTTTCCAGTTCTTCCTCATCTCATCTGCGCATATGAACAGCTTTTACTTATTTATTATACTTGTTCAGCACAAACTCATACAGACCTGTAAAATAATCAAGTTTGTTCAGTGTTTTTCAGTCCTTGACAAATATTGGAGCTCAGTTTGTGACTAAAGTTTGAATACTAGGGTCAGGTTTTAGTTTATCAGAATGGGTTCACCATGTCCTAGCAATTAGCAGATTTTACATTGTTCTTCCTGAGTTTTAACCAATTCCAGTTTTTTGCTAGTAATTTATACCATTCCCCAAGGTGGTACAAATTGGGTAAAAGTCTCAATTGCTGCTACTGTTCATATCATCTGGCTGCTGCTAACACTGTGCTCTCTTTTATATTGATGTAGAGGAGCTGATAGTAAATGAAGCAGAAAGGGAGATGGATGAGAGGGAAACGGATTGTAACCAGCTAACATTCTTCCCTGCCTTACATGAAAGTTTCCACTCCGAAGACTTCTTGGAACTGTGTATAGAAAGACAAATTATCCTACAGGAATTTGTGGAGAGTGAAAAGGTAGCATACAGTGAACGTTTTTTTTTTGTGGAGGTGACATTTCAGGATGAAGAGGGGCAAAGAAATTTGCTCTTTTAATCTGCAAAGGACTTGGTGGAGTATATAGCAAGCACCATTGTTAATACTGATCTGTCCCTTGCATTTTGGCAGCATCCACAATTTTCTAGATGTAGTCCAAATGCAGAGTGTGTGTGGTTCCACAGCGTTTGAGGCAGCACTAAGGACTTGCAGTGTACATCTCAGGAGTCAAGGAAGGTTCCAAAAGCTGCAAGATAGGATGGTCAGGACTAGGTCCAGACATGGCTCATTCAAGGCTCCTGCCCTCTTCTTCCACTGCCAGAAACCTTTCCTGACCTCCTGAGCAGCATCCTCAGTACGTCACTCACCACCTCCATAAGAACACACCAGTTTTTGTAGAAGTGACAATCCCTATAAATGCTCTCCTCTACTCCTGCTGCAATAGGAGACTTTTTTATTCTCCCCAGCTCTCATCTGCCCTTTCTCTCCTTCCCTTGATCACTGGACCAGACTCCCATCCTCTGAGTGCCAAGTGTTACCTGCTTTCTTCACATGGCTTTACTTTCAATCTCGATCTTCTCCTATAGTGTTTTCCTACAGTAAAACCCAGAAGACAAGAGAATCAGGGCCTATAGACTGGAAACATGAAGTTGTGGCAGAGGAGAATTAAGGCAACCTGACTCTTTTGCCAGCGGCCAGAGGGACCTTCATGCTATATCATTCTCACAAAAGCCATTTCCAAACCCTAAGAAGTGTGATAGTCCAAGATCAGAGTGTTTGGCCTTCCAGCATGGGGAACCCCAAGGGTTAGCATTCCACTGAATTCTAATAGTGAGAACATCATTTTATGGTCTCTGTCCTCACAATGCTTCAAATGCTGTTCAGAAACATATGAGAGAGTGAGCTCTATCTTTTATTTGTTATGTCTTATTAGTGCTGCCAGATTTGCTTGGTGCTTTTCCAATGTCCAGGGGTTGCATTCTTTATCTTGAACATGATGGCTTCCTTGTCCCGTTAGAGCTGTTGATACTGTGTACAACAAGGCATCATAATTAAACTTCCACCTCCTTTCCTTCAAACCCCAGCAGAAAGAGAAGGGCATGAAAATGTGACATGCATTTCCCATACATAAGCTCTGGTCTCATTTTGAGTCTTCAGGCTCTCTCTGTCTTCCATGTAACTCCACAGGAAGCTGTCAGAAATACCAGACACATCTTTCCAGCAGCAGCCATTGTGCTGCTGAACTGACAAAAGTATTAAAAAAGCAGTAGGGGGTGACATTAGCTGTCCTCTGCTCACTTAGTGCACCACAGTCCTGCCTTGTAAATGACTGCCTCATGAGCTGTTTGCACTCTAAGCACACAACTGGAACCCGCTTACCTAATGCCTTGAACAGAGATGTCATTGCGATGCCTTGGCAGCTAGTAGATTGATTTCCATAGCACAAGACTGCCAGGGCTCTGGAAAGTACTTGATGTTTTATAATGTTGCATAGGGTTTTACAGTAATACAATCAAAGAAAAACCTTTGTAACTATCCAGTTACATGTACTGGCTTTACCGAGAGATAAGTTGACAAACTCTCTGCTGATGTAGTACCAATGAAGTGAATGATATTACTCCCAAAGGACAGTTAGCTCGGTCATTCAGATGTTGCTTTGTTGGTGCAGATCAGAAGGAAAACCAATACAGTCAGTGTGGTTAGAGAACTGTCGAACCAGGGTAGCTGAAAGCAGAATCTTCTCCCTTAAATCTGATTTGTTGTTTTATCCTGTTGTCAAATTGCATAAAACACACAGATTGCTGAGGCTATTCTGCATTATGTGAATTAATTGTACATGTTAAAATAAATTACATGAACAGCTTACATGGCTTTCTCATTCAGAATGCCTAGAGGAAGGGAACCTGATAGGAAAAACCCAATGGATGAGGATTGGACATGGAATAGAAGCAGATGGGGGTGGTGTGTCAACAATTGTGCAGGAAGGAAGGATGCTCACAGGAGAATGAGGGAGGAGAATTGGCTGTAAACTGTCTAAGATAGGGCCTTTGTACAGCACCTGGCACAAGAGGGTCTGAACCTAACTGGCTTCTAAATACTACCGTAATAGGTAGGTTAAATGTAACATGGGAACTACATTAAAAGAGCATTATTAAGGTTGTAAAGTCAGGTATCCCAAAGCTAGGAAATTACAATGTTCAGGTCACCTGTTCAGCCTTAATTCACCCCCTTTATCCATATGCATTATGATCAAGTGTTTATTCATAGATTTATAGATTGTAAGGCTGGAAGGGACCTTGAAAGATCATCAGGTCCAGCCCCCTGCACCAAGCAGGAAAGACAACTGGGATCAAGTGACCCCAACAAGGTGACTGTCCAGTCTCCTCTTGAAGATGTCCAGGGTATGTGATTGCACCACCTCTGGAGGGAGCTTATTCCACAGTCTGGACACCCTTATTGTAAAGCAGTTTCTTCTAACGCTGAGTCTGAAATGGTCTTCCAGGAGTTTGTGGCCATTACTTCTGGTTTTCCACCTGGGTACCCTGGTGAAAAGCTGTTCACCGAGCCCTTGATGTACTCCCCTAATGTAGCAGTAAGCTGCTAGCAAGTCCTCTCTGAGCCTTCTCTTTTTTAGGCTGAAAAGTCCCAGATCCCTCAGCCTTTCTTAGTATGGCTTGCCTTGCAGGTCTCTGATTATACAGATGGCTCTTTGCTGGACTCTCTCAAGCTTGTCCATGTCCTTGTTGAAGTGTGGCGCCCGGAACTGGATGCAGTACTCCAGCTGCGGTCTCACCAATGCTAAGTATAGCGGAAGAATCACTTCCTTGGTTTTGCTGGAGAAGTATCAATCGATGCATGCCAGTGTATTATTTGCCCTGCTGGCTACAGCATTGCACTGCTGGCTCATATTCATACTGTGGTCCTTACTTAAATTATAATGTGCTGTTTCTTCCATAGGGCCCTGGCATCATTCAGTACACAGAATAACTGGTGCTCACTGAATAGATCGTTAACTCAGTATGTTGCTTTCCTCTCATTGTTTATTCTGTGTTGCCAGGCCTTATTAACTGTACAGTATTCAAGCCTTGCACTTAAAAAAGAACAATTAATTTCCTCATGGGCTTTCCAAAGGTGTATGTCACTAGTATTTGAGTGCCTCAGACATTACTTTGTCTTCCCCTGAGGTGTGTCATTATTGTATCCCTGCCAGATGGGAAACTGAAGCCTAGAGAAGTTAAAGTTATTAGTATTCGCTAATTTGGGGCACCCAAATTTGGGAAAGTTAGGATCTCACTTTTTGTAGTGCTTACCACTACACATGCTGTTTTTTTCTTTCTCACTTTGCTTCCATCCTCTGGTTTAAAGTTGCTTCATGTTGAGCTGCACCCAGTGCCAGATGTTCCCCTCAGATCAGATGAGGATGCTCCTCCCAGCTTTCTACCTTGATGTCAAATGACTTCATATAATTTTTGCACACATCATGGTACTGCCATAGAGGGTGACCCCATTTTGTAACGCCATCTTGAATATCACTATATAAAATATTCTTTGGGATACAGACTCTTCCCATTCTCCTGACATGTCTGATGTATCACAACCTCCTCTTTTTGATAGTGTTTTCTAAGTATGTCTGTCCTGTACACTCTAGTACCTCTATGTTTAATATTTTGTCGTGTCACTTTATATTCAGGATGTTATGCAGAGGTCTCATGTGGCAGCTGTTCAGTCTCTTGATGTCCCTAGTGTATATAGTCCATGTTTCTGAACCCTAAAGGGACTCAGCCCAAAGGGGAGGGGAGTTCAGGATGAGTGGTTGCTCCTCAAGGGAGTGGTCCTCGATGCACAAGCAAAGTCTATCCCATTTTGGAGGAAAAGCAGCAAAAGGGCACAGCAGCCCCCATGGCTCTGCAGGGAACTAGTGGATCTCCTGTGTCTAAAAAGAAAGGCCTACAAAGGATGGGGGACGGGAATCCACCTCCAGGGAGGAATATTCTGCACTGATCCGGACCTGCAGAGACCAAAACAGGAAAGCCAAGGCTGCAACTGAGTTCCAACTGGCTACAAGTATCAAGGACAATAAAAAGTTCTTTAGAAATGTGGGGAGCCAGAGGAAAAGCAAGGGCAACATTTGTCCCATCTGGTTTAGCAGTGGTCCACTGACAACCAACGCCCATGAAAAAGCCAACTTGCTAAATAGGTACTTTCACTAGTCCCAAGGGACTCCCTTGCCCATTACAGAATGGGAAGGCCTGGGTGAGGGAGATTCCTTACCCTCCATCAATGCTGACCATGTGAAGGAACACCTTGAGAGGCTGGACACCTTCAAGTCAGCCGGCCCTGACAGCTTACAC
>NW_017728951.1:34646257-34659229 GCF_001723895.1 Crocodylus porosus | reverse complement strand
CTTGCATCCATAGATGCTTCTTGAGTAAATCCCAGGACATCATTCTCCCCTTGTACTCGGCATTGGTGAGGCCTCAGCTGGAGTACTGCATCCCGTTTTGGGCTCCACAGTTGAAAAAGGATGCAGAGAAGCTTGAGGGAGTCCAGAGAAGAGCCACGCACATGATCAGAGGTCAGGAAAATACACCTTACGATGACAGGCTGAGAGCCTTGGGGCTCTTTAGCCTGGAAAAGTGCAGGCTCAGGGGTGATCTGATGGCCACCTATAAGTTTATCAGGGGTGCTCATCAGGATCTGGGGGAACGTCTGTTCACCAGAGCGCTCCAAGGGATGACAAGATCGAATGGTCACAAACTCCTCTGTGACTATTTCAAGCTGGACATAAGGAAGAACTTCTTTACTATCCGAGCCCCCAAGGTTTGGAATAGAATGCCGCTCAAGCACATACTTTGAACGCCTTCAAGAGACATTTGGACGTCTATCTTGCTGGGATCCTATGACCCCAGCTGAGCAGGGGGTTGGACTTGATGATCTTCCGAGGTTCCTTCCAGCCCTAATGGCTATGAATCTATGAATAAAGCAGAGATGACAGCACACAAGTCTTTTAAATTCACATCTTCACCTTAGCTGATAGTTTTCTGTTATTCCATGCTTGTTTCTGTAGTACCCTGAAATTCTTAGCTGCTTTTCCAATTCTGTTAGTCATTTGAATCTGAAGGTTAAGATTCCTGCTGATCATAGAACCCAAGTAGCAAAAACTGTCAATGACACCCAGAGATTTATCCTCCAGAGTGATGTCAGGTATTGGTTCTTCCACCCCTTGGTATGTGATCACAGTCTTCTTCAGACTAATTACCATCCTGAAGTTCTTGCATGACTCAAAATGTGCCCAAGAGATTTTGCAAGGAAGATTCACTGTTGGCAACTAAGGCTGTATCATCTGCAAACAGGAAATCTCTCAGAACCAGTTCTTTTGCATGCTGTAAACTTGGACTCCAATTCAGTCAACGCACAGATCTGTGAAACTTGTAAGAAGCCGTGTCGCTCTTAAATTGGCCTTGTCAGCCATGAATGGATTCATCAGGCATCTGACTGCATCAGATCTCAAGGTCTTAAGTCAGGCCTGCACGCGGAAAATGAGGAACCTGGGGCCACATATGAAAAGTTTGGTTGAAGGACTTGTCTAGCTTCCCACAATAATTATGAGGGAATGGTAGGGATAGAATCCAGTTTTCCAGTCCAGCATTTTTTAATGCCTATACCATGATACTGTCTTTTCTCTTAGTCACCTGCCTCATTGCCTATACATCTTTCAACTTCTGTAGAAACTAGGGCAGGGATCTGTCAAGCCACAGCCTCCTTCACTGCAAAACCCAATTTTCATCCCCAGAGCAGGTGCATCTTGCACACCATAGAAGTGTCGATAGTTTCCATAGTTTTATGGAAAAACGAGCATTTGATCATGAAACTAGAAAGTGTCTCATGATGCATATACACCAGACAACTTGAGTAAGTTTGTACAAACAACCTTAGTTCTGTAATTTCTTAAGGCGTAAAAAAAACCAAACTGGAATAACAGAAATTGGAATAACAGACCTCCCCCACCCCCCCTGCCAACCCAGGGTCTGCTGGCTTCCCTGTGCTCCCTTCCCTCCCCCTCACCACTCGCTGCTTAAGTTGAAATCCTTTCCTCCTCCGTCCCACAGCCCAGACTGTAGCCAACATGTCCTATGCTAGCTAATGCTGTGTAAGGCACATAGGGCAGTGTCTGCTTAGGTCTTTTTGGAGGTAATCAACAGCTCAGATGGTAATGTCCCTGCATTCCTTCCTTTGGAAAAAAGCTGTTTAAGAAGAGCTTATAATGAGCCAGGCTTTGTTTTCTGATGGTGTGTTAAATGCTGATAACAGAGCTGGTAAATGCTCTGTTATCAAGGGGGAGACCCCTCCCTAATCGCAGCCTCCTGCTGGGGCCTAGCCATGCCCCCTCAGCTCAGCCCTAGCGCCCGCGAGTTTTTAGCCTGAGCCACTGCAGGCACGTACCTGCATTTCTGGGGTGTCTATCTGGTTACAAAACTGATTTAGCCTAGCCAGGTTAGATTAACCTGCAAAGCTTGAATCAATTCAGGCTCACACTTTTTGAATGTGTGTCCCTAGCCTTACTGTGGAGCGAATTAGGTAGCTTCACAATAAGTGTCTTGAGTAGACATGCCCCGTTTGTAGTTTTCTGGGTGTTCCAAAGTGTCCCACATTACAAAGGGAGGAAGGAGAGCTAAGTCCATGGGCCAGATCTGACCCTGGGGGATCTACATTGGTTGAAGAAGAGTCACAGCAGCAAAAATTGTGAGCCCCTGTGTTTGCAATGTCTTTGTTGTGGGTGAACATAATTGTGATGTTGACTCGCACAGTATTTTTAACTGAGAAGAGGGGTATATGGGGCCTGAGTGTTGTATTAAAATTGACAGACTTTCCTGCCTATGCTGCTTCTTTACTTTTGAGTTATGTTATTGCTATCTGCATCTTTGAAAATCTGGCTTTTACGCTCCAAGTGAGGGATCCTTTTGTGGGTGTGTATTCAAACCAAAAAGGTACATTTGAAAAATAAACCTACTCCAAAAAAGTAAGATGACAAACTTCATCCTGAAAATGGCATTCACTTCAATTGCATCTGAATGGGTAGAACAATCCAGAAACATATTGCTTTAGGCAATACCTTAGAAGGTAATTATTCAATTATTTTATGTCACCTTTCATCATTGATTAATGATTCTAGCCACCGGTGAACTGGAATCTGTTCTTTTCTGACAGAGGAAGATCTTATTTAATCTATGTTAATTTTGGGTTGGCTGGTGACTTAGTAGATTGAGACCCTGTAGGTACGGACTGGCTTGGTGAAGAGTCTCTTGTACACTTTCTGTTTGTTGAACTGTCACTACTCAGCTGGAATGAGGTTCATGCTGAGCTTAGAATAGGAAGGGCTAACACAGTCAAAGAGAAGTAAGGGTGAAAGGGACCTCAAGAGATCATTTAGTTCAACCGAGGATTGAACCTGCAACCTTGGTGTCATTAGCATTACACACTAACCAACTGACTTAAAAAAACAAGTTTGGTTTCTTTCCAGTTGTTTATATTTATATATGTTTTTCTTCTGGAGAGGGGCACTTGTTTTAAATCAGATTCTCAACTTTTTTCGCCCCGTGGCACATTTACCTGAATAAAAAAGCACACTGGATGCTATGCAGCCAGCTGACACCGATGTGGGGGGTACACAGCCAGCTGGACAGCATTTTGGGCTGGAGCCACACTCCCCATCTGTCTGTGTCTGCAGCAGCAACAGGCAGGGGGGAGGGATGTGGCTCCAACCCAAAATGCCATGGCACACCTGGATGTGCGTGACGGCACACAGTGTGATGTGGCACACAGGTTGGGACCTGCTGTTCTAAATGAAGCGGGTTTAACATTTGTGACAGGCATTGGAGTGCTAGGGATGCAGAATGCATCCGTTAAGTTGTGACACAGGCCCATCACATGCCATTATGCTGGCTGGCCAGTGTACCTCTGTCCTACTTTAGATGCAATTGTGTAGAGGTATGCCAAATCAGAGACCACCAGTAAGCCCCCATAGCACATGCATGCACACGCATGAATAATTGTGATTTCTGTAGTCTGCATCCACTTACTATTCAAGTGGAAGTTAGGGACAATTTGGAGGCCATGGAGCCTGCCCCATGCTGCAGGGTGGATCTCTTAGTTGACCTTCTGCAGACTGAGCCTCTTTATGTGTCACGCTGACCTGCCTGCATAAGAAGGCATTTGTTCATGGCAGAGCTCCAGAGGATTCCAGCTTTTGCCTTTTTGCCTGCAAGGATGAATCTTAGTTGTCTGATGTAGCACTCCCAGTGGGTTCCAGTCCTGATGCCACTGTTAACCAATGCTCAGATCTTCATAGGTTGGCTCTGCATGTGTCTGCTGCCAGCTGGCCTCTCCTGTCTCTTGTTCCTCACCCCAGCTTTGACCAGCACCCAGTTGTAGTGCTTTTCTTATGCTGGCCAGTCAGCTCCTTCACATCTTTCCATTTGTCCAAGGATAAGCCTACGCAAGAGAGTAGCACCACTTTAACTGCACCACCAGAGTATTTGAACCCTAGCACCTAGACTGGTGTCTTATACCAGAGTAGATGTAGGAATGGAAATAAATTTTCATGTACTTTTACAGAGAGGGAGCTGCATCCTGTGAGGGTTTGGCTAGAACGTAGGTGGCCAGGCCCTGAAGGGCAGCCAGGAGGTCCTATAGGTATGGTTATGGAAGTGTCAGGTTAGGCTTTGGATCAGCAGAGTGGGGAATGCAGGATCAGGTTATCAGGTTCCAGGAAAGCTAAGATGGAGATCTGAGAGATGTAGTTTGGAGTGCAAACTGAGGTCAAAAACCAGGAGTATCAGAGAGGCAGGTGCCGAGTTCCAGGGGTGATCCAAGATCAGGGTCACAAAAAGCCAAAGCTAAGACAGGAGCCAGGAGAACCAAAAAAAAAGCAGCGACTGTCAGGCTTGCTGCTCAGAAGCAGACTGAGGCTGTTGCTAAGGTGTGCCTGCAGCCTAAAACTGCAGATACGCTTAGAAGGGCTCAGTGGTGCTCTCAGCAGCCAGACAGTTGGGACAATCACATTACCCCAGGATGAAGGTCAGGTGTGGAAGCTCAAAAGTTCAGCCCAGCTGGGCCTGCCTGATCAGAGGCCCTGATGGATGTATCCCTGCTACAACTTGTACCTGTAAAACTAGAGTAGTAAACTGCTCACACCCTAACTGACAGTTCTACCGACACAACAGTCAAGTATTGACCATGCAGGGCACCTTTCTGAATGTCCCACCATCTGCTTCCTTTCTGTCATCCACTGCTCCAGCTGCCCCCTGGCTTGAGACCAGACCCTCCTTACTCCTGAATCATCACTTACCAAAGTGTAGTCATGTTCCTGTTGCTTCCTTACCTGTATCCCAGTTCTCTTCCTGTTGTGTCCCAGTTCTGCCAACTACTCCTTCTTGTCTGCTACAACTGTTCCCCCAATGCTGCTCAGGGACCTTTTACCTTCTCATGCACTCAACTACTCCCCCCAGGCTGACTCACATATCCATAAACCCCTGGGCAAAACTGCACATGTGAACAGGTTCTCTGTGCTGCATACTGGCAACGCTGAGCCAAAATTAGTTACGGGGAAATGCCAGTGTCTAAAAAATCATGCTTAAAAAAAAAAGTGGGGCGCTGCCCTAAACTGGAGCCTGGCCGACCAGCACCACACTCCAGCTGCCAGCCAGGCTCTGCATGCCTGGGTTGCTGCCACTTCAGCCGCAGGAGGCCCCCAGGATCTTAGGTAAGGCCGCTAGGGCCAGCCCAGGTGTTGGCCTCAGCCTCTCCTACCTCACCCAGGGCAGTTTGCTGTGCCCCAGAGTGCACTGTGTGCTGCTGCTATTTGTCCGCAGGGTAATACATGTGTGTGCTCATGGGGAGATGCCCAAAATCCCAACAGCCTCCAGTTGTGTGTGAAGACCTCCTCTGGTTAAAAAGAAAGCCAAATAAATTGGTTCAGTTGAAAAGAAAGAACAAAATATTCTGCTTGGTTTTAGAACTAAGTTCAAACAAACTTTTTGAAGGCTCCAGATTGGCTAAAATTTTATTTCTGTGTGACTGGAACAGGTCAGCATGATCATCATGTTTGGCTCTGTACATAATGCACCTAAAGATATGCTACACTACAGTAGGGAAAGCTGCACTCCTGGGATTTCCATCCATGGTTTCCTTACTCAGGCAGCTATGCCATTTGGATAATGTTGGAATACATATCTGGAACATCTGGCCCTTTTGCTGTTAATTTATTATGTGCTGGAATTCTTTTGCAATGTTTTTGGAGTAATGCACTTCACTCTGATCCAGATGGGAATGTGTACCTTTTCTCTATGATATAAATAACAATGAAAATGATTTATAACCATGGCACAACTCTCGAGGATTTCTGTGTGAAACTCACATTTGTGTCAGTGGAGTATGTGGCTAATTGCCCTTTGTACCCTTTATAACAACTGGGTTAGATCCATGTTAAATTTCATAGAAAACTGTTGGCTTCAGTTCTGGAGACATGAACAACTTTGTTTTCCTGTTCTGTTGGCCCATCCACCTAAAGATGCTGAACTAAAACACATTTTTCATAGAGATTTTCCCCTCTATGTTTTTGTAATATTAGTCTGTTCATTCATACAGTACATGTGAGTGCACTGCTTGCCAAACATTACTTTCAGGGTTACCCAGAATCATTACCATCCAGTTGCTCTTTGGAGGTCCAGATGAAAGGAAGAGGTTTCAGATCAGTGCTCAATAGATGGTTATCTATAGAACAGGAATTAGTGCCACAAGCTATTTGATCCCCTTATTGACAGTCCAATGTGGAAGACCAGGGGTTAAATGGACCATATCGCCAGAACTTTACTCTTAATTTTTTAGATGGTTCCTATAAATTAAGGGTGAGGAACATTAGCTGGGCATTGCAGGAGATGCCTGCTGTAAGGCAGTATCTGCTGTATCTGTTCAGCTGCATAAACAGAAGACTTCAGCCTTCAGGCTATGCATCATTTTTCACCAGCACTCAATATACATACACACTCTCAATAGCTGGTTTTGCTTATGGTGGAAGGATGATCTGTTAGGCATCCTTGTTAAGGCATAAAAGATCCGGGGGTTTAATCCTAGCTCTTTCACAGGCATCCTGTATGACCTTAGGAAAATCATTTCATCTTTCTGTTACTTAGATCTCTCTCATAAGAATGTTGTGGTGCTTTTATTGTTTTCAGGGTCTTCAGATGCTAGAGAAGGGAGTCAGATATGGACTGAGGCAGACAGGGCAAAATATGCAGTGTCTGCTCATTATTAGAATTTCACATTAGAATCAAAAACAGAAAAACCAAATTCCGAAAACATTGTCATTGTGTGATGTACATTCCCTGCTACTTATTAGTATCTTTATAGAATCAGCCCTTTATTAGAATTAAAATCTTAAACTAGAATTTGTGAGGACAAGCTTTTTTTCTTCTGGCTATTGAAATCCAGTGAAATACCAAAACTGTATAGACTGTTTCAAGGGGAGGCTGCATGGGCTTTTTATTTAGCTCTCTTTACTTAGCTAGAATTGCTAGTTATTCATATCAAAAGTGGACTGTCCAATGTGGTTTTAGTAACTGGAGACACTAGGTTTGTAGTGTATTAGCACATTCTGGCTACATTTTTTCTTTCCTTTCATGTTAGGTTACATCTAAATACTCTGTTGTAATTGTGCAAGGGCATATAGCATCAGAGGGGGTACTTCTCTTCGGCAAAGAGCACTTTTACATCTGTGAACACTTTACCTTGTCCCATTTGGAGGAAGTTTACTGCACCCGACACTGCTTATCGAGGTGAGTCATGTTTTCCTACCAGTGGGTACACTTGGTCAGATTCAGTATGACTCGGTAAAGCCTTCGGACTCTCACTAACTTCAGAAGGCTTTAAAAGTGTACATTAGGATAGTGTGGAGCCCACTGTGTTTTTCTTCTAACAGAAAGGTAGGATTGCCTGGATGAGTGGGTGCATCCAGATGTGCAGGGGCATGTGCTTGCAGCAGATTTGCAGCGCGGGACATGTTTTATTATTCCACACACGCGGTTTGTGGCGCCACGAAGAGGTTTGTACTGCATGTCCCTGCTCATCTGGATGTGGCCAGTGTGGACAAAATTGGGTTTTTCTGGACTCACCATTCCCATCATCCTTCTGATTCACATGAGACATAGCACAGTGCTTACTCTGCTTTGGGCTTGAAGTCAAGATACTTTTTGGGTGGCTGTGGCCAGCAAAGTCACAGTGCTCTCTACTGTTCAATGCAGCACTTCATTAATTTAGTGCAGTGGGCCAAGAATGAAACCCCAGCACAGACTCCCATTAGCTTAACCCTCATCTGGATTCAGAAGAAGGAAGAATTGATACAAAAAGGAAGGACTTCTGTGTCCTGAAATAATCCATAGATGGACTTTGCTGGGAGTTCTCATGCCCTGCCACCAGAAATATTCTACTCCCACTCACAAACCTTTGGGCAGTGAGCAAAGATGCCCTGGCTTATATTAGATGTTTGACAGGGCATAAAGGATAGCAGTTTACAGCCTTGGATTATTAGGGGCCTGATAATGATATCCTTAGTCATGTTGAATTGGATCTTATATACACTAGAGCTAGTTGTACTGAAGTCAGCAGAACTGCTCTGGGAATCAGGTACTTGGCATTCAGTGTGCACATCTACATGTTCATTGATGTGCCATAATTACAGACCATGAAGTTGAGTACCTGTATTTACAAGTACTAACTTAATGGACTGTAATTGGCACTACTGTGCAGTAGTGCTAGTGCATGCTTTTTTTGTGTTGCTAAAGCACAGTAGACTAATTCTATTGTGCATTGGCGCATTAGCATGGTTTTTGCCATCTATGCTGATACGCAGTAGAATTAGTCTACTTCACCTTTAGTGTCTCATGTAGACATGCCCAGCATGAGTCTATCAGGCTGTAAGGTTCACCTCAATGCTACCTTCAGTGTGAGTTAAACCATCACAATCTAACCTGAGGGGCTTATGCCTACACTGGATATCTGCTGTGTTCACCTTTACCTGCTTGTCAGTAGCAAGTATTTTCCAAACATCTTTTACATGGAGGAGCATACAACTAATACAGGCTTTACAGAATATGGCTACCACATGTATTGCAAGAGCACCCAAAATATGTTAGTTATAGTAGACACACTGAGGAAGACTCAGTCCTACTATAGACAGAAATTGTTCTCTTTTGCTTATAGCTTAAGTGTTGGCATTTTCTTCTGTATCGCTTCCATCTTTTATTCATAAAGAACATTCATTGTAAGAACCTTTTGTTTCATTGGCTGGTAAGTTCCTGTTTGTTTCTCCAAGGGAAAAGGAATCATAATTAATATTTGGCACACTGATACCTTTTTATGACTCATGTTTTATTGATGCTGATCAATACTGAAAATGGGCTTGTAGTCTTGGCTTTCTGCTTATACTCTATGTATGTATATGCACACAAACACAAAGTCCATGGGGAAGTGAGTAACTTAATACTTTTACTTAGTGACAGTCTGCTTTTACATCCAGTTCTCACTAGATCAAATATTAGTGATTGTATCTGTTAATCTGGTCAGATGAATAAGAGAGTGACTGGTTGGTTTGGCTTCTGTCTTATACATTAATTGTTGTTTTTTTAAAACAAAGTTTGATTGCTTTGGATCAGATTCTACATAGTATTCATGCTGGGCATGTCTACATGAGATATTTGCTGTGCAGTTGACTAATTCTGTGTGCCCCTATTAAGGCACATGAAACTAATAAATTCCGCAGCAGAGGATAGTACTTGTAAAATACAGGTACTAGTCTGTTGCCAAGTTTCTTTTGTGTGCAGCAGTGCATGTGTAGATGCTGCCCCAGCTGGCTGGGGCACAGGGTGCTTCAATGCAGGCCTAGCTGGCTGTCAGCCTCCACACTAAAGCAGCCTCATCCCCAGCCAGTCACTATGCAGCATATGGAGCCCCATTGGAGCAGCCCTGGGCTGGCAGGCTGAGCCCCCAGACTGCTCCTACCAGGCACAAATAAACTCCATAGCAATATGCCCCAGAGGTTTTTGCTCCCAGGAGCACTTTCCAACTGCTCACTCAGGAAAAAAAATCTCTAGAGTAATGCACTCTGAAGTTTATTTCTGCACAATAATCGCATGTGTAGATGTGCTCACTGAGTAATAAGAGAGGCCTCATAGAAGTCAGGAAATAGGCAAACAAGCAGATTACCTTGGGGCAGCTTTGGGTGTTCATGTTGTTCTCTTACCCCATGGCAAATGTGAGGCAGCTGCTTCTACGTGAAAATAGGGTAGGCTGCCTTACGTTTATCATAGGTAAAAGCATGTACACAAGTAATTAACATATAGTAACTAATGTGCTTTAATTTCATACCCTAGCTTGCCTCATGGTACCTCACCTTTGTCACCAATGGGAATATTTGAGGAATAAAGTGCTACAAAGTGGAATTTATGGTATCACATTCTGCCCTTTATACTCAGCAACATGCCCTGGCTATGGCTGTACTTCATCCAGACCTTCATGTTCTCCTGCCCTGATGGATGCAGCCCTTTTCTCTGCGCCTTCCCCATGTCAGTGTCTTTGGGACTTTTACCTGTGCAGAGTGCTGCTGCCAGCCTGTGTGCATGCACTGCGAGGCCTGATCACATTAATTTCACCCTCAGACTCCACCAGCTCCTGTTTATTTCAGGGTCCAGGACAAAATTACCTGCAGTAGTTTGAAACACGGAGTGCTCTGGCTGCCGTCACTGACCTGCTGGTGTTTCTGACATGCTTTCTACAAGGCCTTGTAGAAATGCACATAAAACTGCTTATAGGTTCACAAAGGATGTTCCTGGAGTATGTGGTGGTGGCTATTCATAGGCTCAAGGCTGGAGCTCTCCCCTGTGCTATTATAGATGTGACAAAGAGCTAGGTACTCTTTGTGCTTTTCAAACATGTTTCTGGTTGTTCTCTCTTTCAGCATCAGCGATCCATTTATTTTCAGCTTGTGCCACAAAGATCAGGCCCTGGGAGGTCAGGCATGCACTCGTTATTCATACTGTGACATTAAAGAGATACACCCTCTACGTTTTCTTCTGCAGGTAAGAATTGATAAACCATGCTATTGGTATGAGAGCCACAAGCTCTGTGATAAAAATGGCTAGGAATTTTTTGTGCTGTAAGATCTTCAGGATCTTGGATTTCTTCACTTCAGCCCTTTACTAGCAGTCACAGTCCCACCCCTGTTTTGGCATCCTTACTGAGGTGCTTGGCTCCCTGGGAATCAAATTGATATTTCCATGAAAGAATTGTTAATGGGGGCATATTCCATACTATTGGGACAAAATGTTGAGAAATAAGCTCTCCTGAATTCAGTTTAAGCTCCCAAATATGTGGGCTGATTTTCAATTATGCCTGTACCCTATAGACTTTAGTAGGCATTGATTGGATCAGGTCCAAAGAAACAATGTATGCAGTCTTTTTCCCCTTGCACTTTTGAAATAATTGCCTGCCATCGAGTTACATCAAGGGTGCCCACTTAGTCTTTATGTAGTGTTCTTGCAATGAGAATCACAAAACAATTCCATCTGGAGCTGTGACAGAGCCTCTTAGAGCATTTTGGACCAGGCCTTTGCAGGGCAATGGAAGCTAATTAGACTTGTACAAAAAAAGAAAAAGAAAAAAAGACAAGTAATTTATTTGATGAAGAATGTAGCTCCAGAGCAGTCAAAGCCCTTTGACAAATTCAGCATATAGCTTTAGTTGAAAAGAATTAAAGTCTATTTTGGAAATGTGTGAACAGTTCATGTTGGTTTTTCCAAAGTGGAATGTTTTTCTCTTTCGGGCTAAAATCACAAGGACACTTAGATTCATTAAACCAAGCAGGGGGAGACAGTCTCTTTATCTTCAGGCACTCAGCTGTGAGAGGGACATCCAGATTCCAGTCCTTGCTTCAATAGCTGTTTAATTACTTCTACAAATTGGAACAGTTTCAAATAGCAGAGATTTAATGCAGAGTACTGTATAGTCCAGTGGTTAGGGCACATTCTCAACAAATGAGAGATCCAATTTTCAGTCATTCACAGGGGCGTGAGAGGAATTTTGAACCTGGATCATCCCTGTTCTGGGTAAGTGCTATAAAACAGAGCAACTGTTTCTATTTTCCCAACTTGCCAAATAGCACTTAGGTCCCCTTTGTGAGTCCAGCCCTTTATTTTAAAATTGACTTTAAAAAAAAAAGTATGAATCAAAATGTTTGATTTGACCCAAAATAAATGATTTTCTACAGGAAAAATGCTTAAAAATTGGTTTTGGGTTAACCCAGAATGAAACCCCCCAATGTCATTCAGCTATTAAATTTCAAGGTCCATTATGTGCAAAATTCTAGACTAAATGTTGCAAATAGTTTACTACAATTTTGGTATTTCTGTTGCTTCACACCTTCAATTGTCTTCTTTTTGGGTAGTGGCCAGTTTTTATTCTGTGCTTCTTCAGCACCTAGCACAGTGTGGTCCTGGTCTATAACTGGGTCTCCAGGGTATAGCCAAAATACAGATAACAAGTAAAAATGATGCTCTTTGAAGAACGATTGGAAAAACAAGGTAGTTCATCCCAGTATAAATAATAGGTTATAGACAAATTGCCAACATAATAAGAGGAGAGAATTTAGTTAATCATGTAAAAGATTCACTAAATGATGGCCTAAATTTCCCCTATTCTGACAGGGGTGTGTGATAAGATTTCTTTTCAGTCTAATTCTAACTTTGGCAAGAGGCATGTTTTCATTGCAAAAAGGTTTTTAATGACTCTTCTCTCCTTGTACCAAGTTTACCTATCATTTAAATGTCCAGCATTTGCTATACAAATCTTCACCTTGCAAATTGTTAATTCTTACAGGAGATCGCCTTGGAAATATTCTTCAAAAATGGCTACTCCAAGTTTCTCGTCTTCCATGACAGTGACAGGAATAAAGTCTTTAAGAGGTAGTGTTAAGTGATGTTGTACCTGTCAGAATGTGAGAGGCAAAGATTTTATGGGTGATATTTTTTTAATGGATCAGCTTGGTTTTTATTTGATGAAATCCTAGTCTTCAAGAGACAGTTCCTTCTTTAACATGGCACTAGAGGTCCAGCATCTGGGAATTTATTACTGTTGTGTAGCCAGTCCTTCCTGTGTGCATACATATCCCAAACAGTGCCATCATTTATTCTAAAACTGCATATCATTCCTCTTCAAACAGCTTCCCTTTAGCAAGAAGGACAATTACTCATAGTCGGTGTGATTTTTCCCCTTGCTGAGCCATAATTCTTTCAAAGCATATATATATATTTATATATATATATATATA
>NW_017728951.1:34622560-34646105 GCF_001723895.1 Crocodylus porosus | reverse complement strand
ATATACACAATATTTACCATCAATATTTGAGTGGCACAATGCTTTAAGAATGAGTTCTTTTTGGCTCTCAGACCTTGACTTTTCTCTAGCATAAACAGAGCTAACAGACTATAAGAAGTAGAATTTTTGTCTAGGAAGAAGAGTTTTTACCCTCTTATTGCCTTGTGTACATGACATTTTTCCTTTCCTGAAGTTAGACTATAAAGTGGATAATTTGCACACTGTTCTCTAGTAGTCAATTTAATTTAATCATCCTGTCTTCACCAAACTGCAATTCCGGCAGTTGCACTGGGACTGATCTCACTACTGTCCTCACCAAAACAAATCTTCATGCTACAGAATTGCTAGGTGAAATTTTATAACCTTACATTGGTTATTATCGGCATTTAAGTTAGATGTTGATAATGGTCTCTTCAGACTGTCTGTGGATAGATATAGATGGACCCTGGCCTAAATAACAAATACAGATTTGTCCCACTTTTTAAAATCAAAATGTAACTGTGGTTTCAATTAGACAAGATAAACTTCACCCAAGCTCCTGCTCTTTTTGCCGTTTACAGCTAATCAGCAGCCACATCCTCCCCCCACCCCAAGAAGTAGCTGCTTTTTAGTGATGGGCAAAGTGGTTCCTATCTTTGTTAGTTGTACATCATTTTGAGGCCCCAATTCAGGAAAGCACTTGCTGAAGTTATTCTTCAGCCGTCATTGCATGTAAATGTATACTTGACCTTAGCCACAGGCTCAGTGTCCCAGTGACTTGAAGTGCTGTCTTGAATAGGGGCAGGCCTTCATTCATCACCACCTTCAGGACAAAAAGTACTATAGAAACTTATATTATTATTGTTATTGGTGATGACCCTTTTAAGGATCAAAAAGATTTCTTTTTTCTCCTTTGTTTTAGGTTTTGTTCATTCCAATCTGTTTTGAAGGCAAAAGGAATAACAGAAGAGTCCCTGAATATAAGGTAAGAAACTGGGAACTCCCCTAACATCTGATCTTTGTAACCAGCAGATTTAATTTGGGAAAGAATTGTACTCTAACAAAAACCACTAGAAAGCTACGTAATTTTGTCTTCCTTTTGTGTACTCAAAGACGTTATAACTATAAAATAGCCTCACTATCAAGGCATGAGCAATGTAATAAGTAGCTGGTTATCAGTAGTTAATTATTACTGATTATCTACTTAATATGATTATATTGGTAAATTCTTTATAGACAGCGTGGGAAAGACTGTTGAACAGACAACGATGTGAGGTTAGAAAGCTAATCCATAAAGGTTCTGTGTAATGGTCTATTTACTGGGCAGTTTCAGCAGACAGTGACAGATGTACCTACCGCACACTGTTGATTTGGTACAGATTATAACAACTTCATAATAGTTATCCCCACTTGCTGCTCCTCACTTACCCCCCTGTAAGGGAAGGGAATTTGTTTCTAAACATGCTGATATGACTGGGTTATCTGTGCTAAACACAAATTACCAGCACACCTAGAATTTCTCTTCAGCTGGATGTTCAGGAGCAAACATTAAGAGTTTGAAAGCTTCCCTAAACTCACCAGATCGCTTGGGCATGAATTCTAACAGGAATGGCCTTTCCACACTATTTCCATTATTTCCTGGTTCGCCTCTGCCCAGAAACTCAGACCGTTGGGTTCCAGATCATGCAGAGCTTTAGAGGCCATGTCATAAGCTGCTCCTGGACAGGTAAAGGAAGCTAGTTTAGAACAGTGGATGTGGGTGTCTTTGTGGGGAGGGGCTGTCCTAAATTAGTCAACATTAGGTATCAGAATCTACAGGCAATTGTGATTTGTGGGTCATGGCCCTCTGAGCTGTTATGTCAGGCTCTCTGCAAGCTCCTAGGTGTCTGCATTGGTTACACTTGGTCACATATTGTAGATTCCCTTCAGTGTCAGAACAGGTAATGAAAGCTCCAGCTCCAGAGAATAAGAGGGCAACCTGAGAGAGGGACCAGAACATTTATACCAGGAAGGTCAGGGCAATCTAGGTTATGTCAGTGGAGTAATATGGACCTCTAAGAAACACAAAGAAGGTCCTAGGCTCAGTGTGGAGCAGCACACTCTGCTCTGTACTGAGTTTCTGAGGAGAATTAAACAGCTCTGAAGAGAGAGAAACAGTTCAGGAGATTAGGATAGACTGATTGCTTGTTTATCCAGCCATTAATTTTCCTAGCCAGCCTGGATCAGGTCTGAACTTTCGGTGGAAGGGAGGTTAGTGTGAGAGGTTTGACTAACCTCTACATAAATTAAGGAGCCCAGGGCAACAGGAGTTAATGCATCTGTTCTTGAATCTCAAAACTGCATTTTGGTAGAGATTTTTAATTCCCATAAGGATCAGCCTGGAATTTCCTCCCCTGGAGGTGGAAGACCTTGCCTTCATTGTCCCCTCTGAGCAGCAGGAATAGGGACTCTGGTGTAGCTTGCATAACTCTGGACCGTATTGTAGCATGGACTGTAGGGCTGTGTGAAGCTTTGGTCCCTGATTTGATTCGGCAGCGATTTGGCCTGATTCGGTGGCCGAATCTCTGAATCCAAATCAAATGAGAGGACCCCCAGCATGCTCCCTGGCAAACCTGAACGTAGACTGGAAGTTCTTCTAGTCTACTTCTGGGCTTGCGGCCGAGCACATGGAGGGCCCCTTGCAATCCTGTGGGACACTTCATGCACCCCAGTATCACAGCGATTATGAGTCATGCCTGCTACTTCAAGGTATGTAGAAAAAATGTTTAAAGCTGTGTCTATGTCCAAATTGCTGATTCTCTGAATCAGCATCGAATCTTCAGATTTGGATTCAACTGAATCAAATCAGGGACAGTGATCCTAATCGACAAATTAATTCACTCTCCCTGACTCAGGCTGAATCTGAACCTGAATAGAATAGGGCCTGCTTCGCATACCCCTAATGGGCTGAGACACACCTGATTTCAACTGCCTAGGCAAAAGCTTATGGGGACTAATCCTACTCACCTGAGACCCCATCCTTTACTAAGTCCCTCTTACCCTATCTTCTGCTGTACTCTTTGGAGTGGAGGACCAAGAATTCTGTGGGCCCCTACACACTTGTAGTCTGTTGGAGCACAAACATGGATGCGCTTCAGCAGCCTTCCATGTTACATGTATCAGCATTGCTGCGTGTCTCTGTGCTAAAAAAATGGCAGCAGTGCACTTTGAAAAATAAAACATATTCAATGAGCTTTTAGTTCAAAGTGCCCCACTTCCATTTTTTCAGCGTGGGGATATGTGGCAGTGGTGATTCACATGATGTGCAGGCACTTTTTATTAGTGTGGCTCACGATTTAAAGCATCCAGTGCCATGTCCTGCACCATGTGTAAAAATGGCCTATGAGTTTAACTTAACCCGCCCCCACATGTTGGCACCACTTGGTAGTCAGAAAGGCTCCCTCAGAGGCTAGATTTACCAGCCATAGGAATCAGAATAGAAAAGTAGGGCTGAAAGGGATCTCCAGAGGTCGTGGTAGATTGGATTAGACCATCGCCATCCAAACCATTCCATACAAGTGCTTGCCTAGCCTATTTCTAAAATAAAACAATCAACCTTGTTGTAGAACTACAAGGGATATTGCATGGGAAAAGTGAAACACCCATCATTGTGCTGTACAGCTTGGTTACAGGAAGCATAATTCCATACATCACACCCTCTAACGGGACAGCCAGAATTCCTCTTTCTGTATCCCTCCATAAACTTATCCCAGCTCTTTTAATCTTTTTTTATAACTAAACAAGTTGTAGAGCTATGCTTCATTCTCTTGCTGCTGAGCATGGTCCTCTGTAATATCTATGGGCTCTTGACTGTAGAAGTCTTTCATTATCTCCCAGTAATCTGTGTGTGGAGGGGAAGGTTGGAGGGCACTCCTTAGTTCCAACTGTTATACTTTACAGCACATTCCAGGGATAGCTAATCCTACATCATCCCTGACCCATGTTTATTCAGACTGTTCTTGAAAACCTCGAAAGATGGAGTTACAACAACTTCCCTGGGTAATCTGTTTCACTGCCTCACTGTTCTAATAGTGAAGAAACTTTTCCTGGTATCCAATATAAACTTTCTTTGCTGCAACTTCAAGCACATGGCATGTGTCCTCCTTTCTGTAACAGGGAAAATAGATCTTCTTCTTCTTCTTATGGCAGTCCTTCAGGTATTTGAATACTGCTATCATGTTCCCTCTTAATCGTCTTTTTTTGCAAATCGAATATATCTGTCTCTTTCAACCTTAAAGTCCAGGGGGCCATGACATGCAGCAGACGCACAGATTTTTGATGCGGCTTTTATCTGACAATTTTGCCCACTCCAATTTTTCCTTCAGTGATTCTGTAAGGATGTACTTAGCTCTGAAGGCTAAGTACAGACAGTCAAAAAGCGCAAGACTGAATTGATTCAATCTTTGCAGGTTAATTCAAGCTGCATGAATGGCACATGCCCCCGGTGGCTGGGGTGGTGGTACAGATGCGCTGGAGGCCTTGGGAGCATGGCAGCGGTGGTGGGAACATAGTGGCAGTAAGCAGGGGAGCTCCTGCACATGCCACAGGCTCTGTCAGCAGTGAGGTGGGGGAGGCCGCAAGCGCTGGCAACCACCTGAAGGTGCCAGTGGCAGTGGTGGCCAGGGGTGATCGTGGACCACCCTCAAACACCTCTGATAGTGCCAGCAGAGCCTTTTTGCAGGGGGTGCACCCCCTATGCATCACTCCTGTTAAGCTGCATAGATTGATAAGCAAGTGGAGAAACATTCACTTTTGATTCTGGAAATGCAGCCACATGTCTGCAGCAGCTCAGGCCAGAAGCCAGGGATGCTAGAGCTCCCTGGTGGGCTGGGGTAGGCAACTTGGGCCAAGGCTAGGCAGACCACTCTGTAAGGGGTGGGGGTTGCAGGGGAGGTGCAAAGCATCCTGGGATTCCAGGGGACTTTGAGTTAACTTGAATCTGGAGGGGATCTGGGACAGTTCAATAAACTGATATAACTTAAATCAGTTAAGTCTGACACTACATCCATCCAGGTTTATCTTAAACTGGTTTCACCTAGTTTGAAAGCAGTTTATGTTTACTGAACTTCTGTTGTGTTATAGAAGTGAACTGCTTTCCAATCACTTATGCCAGTTTATGTGTAATTTCTGTCCTTAGCCTAAGAGTCTCTAACCCAGCTGCAGCTGATCAGTGGATAGTAGCCTGCCTGCCTGGGAGACTAGTAGCCAGCTGGAACAATAAACAGCTAATAAGGGTGGAATCACTAGGAGGCTTAAGAACTCCTGGAGGGAATGGTAGAGGAAAAGAAGGCTGGCTGCTGTGCTGGTGAGAATCCCAGAGTTAAAAATATGCCCTTTTCCTGTTGTCTGAAGTAAGACTGAGGGTTTGGTAGTTTGCTTCCTTGTTTTTTTGTTTGCTCTGTTTATTGAATAGACAAAATTGCTCCATGTAGAATAAAGTGGCCTGAGAACCTGAAACTGGAGCTGACTGGTCTTAGTCAGAGGTGTATGTGACCTGCTTAGATATGGTGGAGAAATTGGGCATCGTACACTTACCCAGAACCAAGGAGTCAGAAACTCTGTTAAAATGGCTAGAAGGCCTGCAATAGCAGCAGCTATACCTATAGCTACAGCTCTAGAAGCAGCACTTCCAGTGAGAGGAGGAACAGCATCAGTTGATGCAGCATCTCTTGGAGCACGAGACTACCCTCACATGGTTGATGTGTCACCCTGTTCTCAAATGGAGGAGGGTGGGATACTTATGAAGACAGGGCTGGCAGATGGTCTAGAGGCCTGCTTTGAGAACTTGGAGCAAGTGGCCACAGGAATTCTGGGCTCTTCAAATACCTCCTTTTTTAACCAGGGAGGCTCAGGCAGTCTACTGGAGCCTTGGGGCTGCTTGAGCCCAGGACTATAAGACTCTTAAGGCTGTTATTTTGGACTCCTGTTTAATGGATGAGGCACATTGCTGCAGATTTAAACAGGAGACATTTAATTCTGACTCTCAGCCCTGAGCTGTTGTCCAAAGATTGAAAGAGTTCTGCACCTGCTGGTTAAAGCCTGCGTAAAGTTCATCCTCAGAAATAGTGGAGCTGGTGGCTTTAGAACGCTTCTGGTCCATGCTACCTGTGGGGCCCCTGAAGCAGATCTGTCAGCAACAGATGTCCAGTTTAGATGAAGTCACTGCTATGGAGGTGGACTTGGACTGTAAGAATTGCCTGGAAGCCCAGCAGGGTCCAAGTTTTAGGAGACTGGGACCGTGGAAGAGAGACCACCTGCAACTGAAAGGAACTTTTTTTAGGATACCACCATTTGAGTCCCTGTCTTGATTTCCTTCAAGACTATGGTTCAGTGGACTGCCCTTGAAGGATTGCCTGGGGTAAAGAGGGAAACTTGGAGCAGGATAGCAGCCTCACAGTGAAATGGAATGGTTATTTGAATTGTTTTAAATATGGTCAAGAGGACCATCAGTGCAGGGATTATCTCCAAATGGACTATGAGTGTGTCTAAGCTCAAATATCAGGGGCATCAAGAGAATGCCCAGCTCTGAAGAGTTATGTGGTGTAGATTAAGATAGGTGATGGGTCTGGTAGACTTAGGATCTGGACAGACCTTTACATGTGAATGGTTTGTGGACCCCAAGGAACTGCAAAGGGTAAAATGTGTCTACGTGTTGTGAATATCAGACAGTACCTACAACCAATGTGAACCTAACTACTGGGAAGAAATAAGTTAGGATATTCTCATCACTGTGGCCTAACACCTGAGCTATCTAATTGATAGGTCAGCATTGGCACTCAATCACCAAACTGTTATGGTTGGCTTGGAAGGTTGAGATGAATTTGATTGATCCCAGTCCAGCCAAGCAGGAGTTAGAGGGGAATTTATCAGTTGCAAACTTTGCCTTTTAGACTCCACAGGGCCCTTGCCACCTTCCAGTGTTCAATTAACTCTGTCCACATTGGGCATATGCAGGTATGTATCTGGATGATGTGGTAATAATCACTAGCAGCAGGGACAACCACATCCAGGGGATGAAAGCAGCACTGCATTCACTCAGATTGGCATGTTTACAGCCAACCCAGCTAAATGCCTCCAGAGGGGCTCCCCTCATTGTTGTCACTGGCCATCTCACTCTTGTGACTTAATGTCACATGGGAGGCAAACCCCAGGTTGACACAGTGGTATCTGTCCCAGCAACTATATGCAGCTTTTCTACCTTCCAGCATGCTGTAAAAGTGCATGCAAATGCCAGCTTCCTCTCCCAAGAAGTGGGCAGCCTAGCCTTGGAAGAGTGTTTCTCAGGTTCTGCTCTTGAGGAGGAGGATGTGTAAGGAGGTGCTCAGCCCCCAAGGGCCTGGAACCTGACTGCAGCCGATCAGCTGTCTGTCTGGCTGAGGTGCTGCAGACCAGCTGCCATTCATAACCTCCTACTGAGAGTGGAGCCATAAGAAGGCTTAAGAACTCCCTTGGGGGAGTGCTGGAGGACAGGAGGGCAGGCTGCTCTGCTGGGGAAAAGCCCAGAGTTAAAATTGTCCCTCTCCTGATGCCTGAGGTAAGACAGAGGGTTTGGGTTTTGGTTGGTTGGTTGGTTGTTCTGTTTGTTGTGGAGACAAGATTGCTCCATGTGGAAGAAAGTAGTCTGTGAACCTGAAAGACCTGGAGCTGACTTGCCCCTCTAGGACAGCAGGGTAGATAACCTGCTTACACATACACAGTCCTTGTCCAAGACAGTGTGGAACTGGAACTGGAGCCTGAAAAACTTCACTTTACCCTCTTAAAATTGAAAAGCTAAGAACTTTCTACACAGAGTCTACTTATATAAAACTGGTAGCTTTTTAGTGATGTGACAACTTTTACTCTGTTCTTCTGTTTCTTTTGCTGTGGGCCCATTTTGGGCACATCTAGTGCTGTTATAGACCCACTAGAACCATGGCTCCTAACACCGTCAGTTTTTAAATGAAAAGAACTGCAAGGCAAATATGAGCAGACCTGTTTATTGGTTTGGGCTGGCCAGACTGTGTGTGACATGACAGGTTTAGTGAGGCCTGTGGGATGCTGCCTCTTCATCTCCACTCCGCTTGGTTTTCCTTTGCTGTAGAGTTGGGTGTCATGAGGGAAGAAAAGTTTGGCTTTCGTAGGGAGCTAGGCACTCTGCTCTTCAGCTTATTCAGCTTGTCCCTCTCATCCTGACACTTCTTCAAGCAGGGATGGCACAAGTCTTTCTCATCCACTAAGTAAAGTGATTCAATGCGCTTGATGGTGTCGACAAACAATTCTTCATCTGATGGTGTGGGAAAGGGGTTTCTTTTCACATTCAGCTTCTTAAGTTTTGGGAGCTTTGCCACACTGTTTGGGATGGCTGTCAAGTAATTGTCAAAGAGCCCCACTTCGTGTAGCTCCTTCAGGGCTCCTAGTGTGGTGGGGATGTTGTCGATCTGATTCAGGCCAAGGTTGAGGGAGCGGAGGTTCTTTAACTGGCTCAGTTCTACTGGCAAGTTCTTGGAGGTCAGCTTGTTATTGCAGATGTTCAGGTAGCTGAGGTTCTGGAGCATGCCTATGGTCTCTGGCAGCTTCTCGATCTGATTGCTGTGCAAGTCTAGCCAGCGCAGGTTCTGAAACTTCTCAATGCTGTCAGGGATTTTCTTGAGCATGTTCCTGCTCAGGTCCAGCTCATCCACATCAGCCAGCTTGAGGATGCACCTGGGGAAGGTTGTGATGCCCATCTTGCTCAAGTCAAGGCGGCGTCTTCCGTCAAATGTGATCTTGATGGAGTTTTTGGCAACCTTCAAGGTGATCTTTTTTCCTTTGGGACCTTTTGCCTTCCCCTTGGCCATTTTCCCGTGAGGAGAGAAAAGACTGTTGAATATTCTGATGGAGAAGCCCAAAGAGAATCTGTTGAGGCTGATATCTGGTAATCCCTAATTTGGAACAAAAAGCGACCTCTTTAGAAATTAACCAATGACTACTAGATTCTTTGCAACTCACATTTTCCCTAGGTCATGAGTTCTCAATTCAGGCATCATTACCTCCTCCTCACCTAAAAAAGTGTCACAAATAGAAATCAGGGGGTTGTGACCACCCTGCTCAACTCTTATGTATAAAAAGAGGGGTCACAGCTAGATCACAGAGGAAAGGAGACTCACCTTGGGAGAAGTTTTTCAACACTAGATTAGGGGACTAAAGGACTTTAAGAATTAGGATTTTTCAGCTGTTCAGTGAATCCAATTTATTCTAGTACTGAATGACGTATTGCCATCCATTGGCCATTTGAAGGCGAGAAGGAAATTGTAGGTCTTGTTCTGGTCTCCAGTGGACATTTGCTCGACTGAATGAAGCACACCAACCAGAATGACACTAGTTACATGAGATGCTCTGTGTCACCCAGAGTAGTGGTTTTCATAATTTTTTTGGCCACGTACCCCTTTTACTGCAAAATATTTCTGTTTACATCCTCTATACCCAACATGTCTCAGCTATTATGAAAATGTAGACACCTATCCGTTGGTAAATTGCTACATACCCCATTTTGAAAAGCAGTGGCCTAAAGAGCAGGTATAGAAGAGTTTTCCTTTCCTCTGGAGTACTATAGTTACATATGCTGTACAGTGGGATGAGGATTTCATCCCTAGTATTTAAATATATTTTAAGTACAAAGCTCAAGAGATTTGATGAATTGGGGCCTTAGTCTATGGATAAATACACAGGTTTGGGGAAGTTAGATCACATTTAAAATAGCCACCCTGATCTAAGGTAAGTTGGGAAGGGGGGTAGTTGGGGGGGATTGCTGTGATCAGGGGAGACAAGTAGGCTCAGAGAGAGGATTGTGAGTCCACAGTGGGAATGGGGGACAAGTGGGATCTGCTGGAGGGATCAGGGGATCACTAGGAGAACGGGAGTGCAGGCAGCATCTGTGGGAGGGATCAGGGGTGCAGGCAGCAGCCATGGGGGTATTGGGAGGCAGGCAGCATCTCAGGAGGATCGGGGATGCAGGCAGCATTAATTGGAGTGATGGGGTAACAGGTGGCAGCCACAGGAGGATTAGGGGGCCAGGCAATGTCCACAGATGGATCAGAGGGACAACTGGCATCCATGGGAGGGAATGGGGGGCAGGTGGAGTCCATGTGGGGACTAGGGAGCAGGCAGTGTCTGCAGGGGGAACAGGGGTGCAAGCAGGATCTGCAAAAGCGATTGGGGGAAAGCAGTATCTGCAAGGGGGTTGGGGGAGCAGATGGTGTCTGTGGGAAGGATCGGGGTAGGCAGTCTGGGGGGGGGGGCTGGGGGTGCAGGCTGCATCCATGGAAGCAATTCAGTAGAAGGCAGCATCCACAGGAGTATTAGGGGGAAGGCAGTGTCCATGGGGAATCGGGGGGGAAGGGTACGCAGTGTCTGTGGGAGAGACTGGGGACCCAGGTGGTGTCTGCACGAGAGATTGAGGGGCAGATGGCATCCATGGCGGGGATTGGGGGGGACAGGTAGCATCCATGAGCATGATTGGGTATGCAGGCTGCATCTGTGAAGGGATCCAGGGGCAGGCGGCATCTGTGGGAGTGATTGGGGGGCAAGTAGCATCCACAGGGTGATCAGGGAGCAGGTGGTGTCTGTGTGGATTGCGGGGGTAGGCAGAATCTATGGGGGTGCTGGGTGTGCAGTTGGCATCTGTGGGAGGGATCAGGGGGCAGGTAGCATCTGCAGGAGGATTTGGGGGGGACGGGTGGGAACTGCAGGTGGTTGGTGGGGTCTGGGAGAGTTTTCTGGAATCCGGGGATCTTGAGGGGTCTGGGAGGGAGATGGATGGGGCCCAGGGGCTATTTTTAGCCCCTGACTCCCTCTGGTGAGTCTACATCTCCACCTCTCTCACCCCTCCCCTAACTGATACTTATTTCGGCAAACACTGATAAAACTGGCACCTGGAGCAGCTTGTGGGAAACGGGGTTCGGGGGGAGGGTCTGGCTGGTTCAAGGTGGGGGGTGAGAAGTTAGGGGGCTATAAGTAGCCTGGTTTCGGGGTGGGGGTTAGGAAAAGTGTCACCATGGGACTGGGGCCAGTACCTGGGCTTTCCCAGCCCTGGGTCCGTGCAGGTAACTGTACTGAAGTTCAATGTACCGGTCTAAACTAAATCAATTAAATTTGAGTGTACATTGATCCAGGTCTATTTTAAACTGGGTTCCACCATTTTAGACCAGTCTGTGTGCACAAGCTTCTGTACTGTTACAGTTTTAGATTGATTTCCAATCACCAAGACTGGGTCTAAGTGTAAGGTAGGCATCTGGACAACCTAAGTTAGATTGGGTGGCCATTTTTAACCCGATTTAACCTCCCCCTAACCACCTGGAATATCTGCACTTAGCTAATACTAAAATAAACACAATACAAGGGTTAAAGCCAGCCATCTACATACTGTAATTTCCTTTGACTTTAATAGTGTTACAGAGGATGTCAGTCTAAGCACAGGTTGACGTAATGTGTTAAAACAAAAATGATTTGGGGTCATCTGCAGGAAGCTTCAGAAATTCGTAGATTTTAAGGTCAGAAGAAGCCATTAGACTGTCTGAACTGATTCCATGGATATTACCAGTGCTGTTACATTTTGCCTGTTTACTGCTGCACTGAGCCCAAAACTATGTTCGACTAAAGCATACCTTCCAGACGGGCATCCAAACTTGATGTGTGGACATATGGAGATGGGAAGTCCATCACTGCCCTTGGGATCTTTTTCTAATATTAATCACTCTACTTTTTAGGGTCTTAGCAGACATTACATTTATAATGTGATTAATGTATTAATCACACCGTAAAGAGTAACCCTGCCACACATTTAAACAATTAATGGCATGACAAAAATGAGAAACCAGTCGCAGTAACTTTCATTCAGTATCAGAATATGTGGAACATTTTTATGTCTAGTTTCCATCATGCCTTAAATTGAATGTGTGTCAAGGTAAAGCCAAGCCATGCTTCCTGATGCTGGCTGCATGTCAGGTCTTTGTACTCATCAGCTGGTGTAGGGTGGCCTGGGGACATCTCCAGTCTGCAGCCATCCATGCACTTGGTCCACAGCACTGGCAGCTGAGGATTGGAGAGCTTTAGGTGCTAGGACATGGGAAGCCTATTAATTGATGGGTTCACTGCATGCCAGCAAGTTGAAAGGGTGCCATGGGAATCACAGCATCAGGGACTAGTCCCAATACTGCACTTCTTGCCTGTTGTATGTTGTAAGGACACTGCAGGAAGTCCAGCATTGGGGACTGAGTCCCAGATGCTGGCCTCCCTACCCACCTGGCACATGAGTGGCATCTGACAAACCTTACCTTTGTTCTCAAAAATCACACATTCTGCTATACACGTGTGATGTGGAAGGACGTGCAGTTTTCAGGGTCCAGGAAAAAAATTGTTTGGTCATGATAGTATAATGAAATTAATGCCTGTCAGGAGCCTTAAAAAGACATGCTTTATTTCTCATTTGAATTAGTCTGTCTTTAGCTTTCTGCCCCTTCATCTCATTATAACCTTCTTCTTGTTATGACTTTCTCCAGATTAACTAATCATTCAGTATTCAGTACTTTCTTCTAATGAAGGTACTTATACACCATAATCACGTCACTTCTCACTCTTTTGTCATGAGCTCAACAGACTGAGTTCTTAGGCTGTCTGCATGGCATGTCTTTTAGCCCTTGAATCTTGCTTGTTTTTTTAGTTTCTTTCCTATGCTTTCTCCAGTTTTTCTTCATCCTTTTTTAAACCAGACATCAGAACTGCATAGAAATAGATGCTACAAAAGGGCCACATAAAAGTATACAAATCTCTTGGGTCCAATCACCTGGTCCAAAACCCACTGAAGTCAGTGGAAGCCTTCAGCAGCTCCTGCTGCGACCCGGAGAGCCAGATTCTCAAAATACCTTGTGACCCAGACGCCCTGGTGATAAAATAAGTTTAAAACACTCAGAAGGAAAATACAGCTGGTAAAAAATATGTTGAACTCAGCTGAAAATCCAGTCCATAGTAACTGACAATGATACATGCATGCTTAAAGTTAAGCACGTGCTTAAGTGAATTGCTGAGTTGAGGCCTGTTGTGATGATAAAACATTGTTTTCTCAGGGTTCCCAAGCGTGAGGACGTCTTTAGTAGCCTAGGTCATCAAAGACAACTAATAATAGGGACAAGTGGTAAAGGAAATAGACTAAATCACTGGAAATGACTGACAGCAAGAGAAGCTGCCAGGGAGATGCGAAGAGCACAGGTTACAGCTGGCTAATCTCTAGCTGATCCCGGTGCTCTGGCATTTAATTGTAAAGAGTCAAATCACAGCTTTGATAAATGATTGTTTGGGAAGCAATATGGATTTGTCTACAATACACTTCTCCATTAGAAAGGCTTCATTACAAACCCTTCAGGCTTTTTGGCTACTCATTAATCATGTGCAAGTACACGAAGGGGGAGCTCAGTCTGGAGATAAGGCATTTCAGCTCCTTTCAATTACATACTGTAGCCCAAAACAATTCTGAGGCAGGGTATTGGCACCAGGCCCCCCTCCCTCTTGGTCCTCTGAAATGAGACCGACCCTTCAGGAAGTTCTGCAAACAATGCAAGGCTTTAGTCTCACTCTCAATGCATTTCACCAGTTCTGAAGCCATGTTGCAGGATCTCCTGGAAAGGGGTTCAAGTGGTGGGTGCCCAGAAAAGAGGATTTAGAGGGGTTGAGGCTGTTCTCCATGACAACTATTTACTGAAGTCCCTGAGTTTGCCCAGGTGACTCTAGGAGCAGGTATGACCTTCAAACTCTAGCTTAGTGCCTCTGACCAATTCTAACAACAAACTTCCAGGAGTTTTAGGATTTGAAACAGTATTCCCATTGACTGTCCTTAGAGCCTTCTAGCACAGAATGGGTTGTGTCATCATAGTCACAGGCACAGGGTGGCACCTTATAGCGCTCCAAAAGATGCACACTTGCTGGGCAGACAGCCCTACTCCTTTGCCTGTATAGATATGTGATTAGCAAAAGGGTGCTGTTGCCTTGGGCTAGGGACAGGCATTCAGAAAGCCAGAGCCTGAATTGAATCAATCTTTGCAGGTTAGTCTAGCCTAGGTTGAACTAATTTGCAAGTGAATAGACATTCACAAAATGCAAGCACATGCCATGGCTCAAGCCAGGAGCCAAAGGGTGCTAGAGCAGCCCTGGGGTGCAGGGAAGCTATGCTGGGAGGCGGGGCAGGTGGCCAGCCCCCACAGTAGCCTGAAGTGAAGGGATCAGGTTTAATTTCCCCCTCCCTGTCCCCATCGGCACAGACCCAAACCAGGGTCCACCAGATGCTCCCCCTTCACTGCTGCAGTGGTGGGGCTGGGGTACGGTCAAACACCAGTTGGCATGGCCCCCTGAGGCATAGCGGGTAGGAGGGGGGTTATTCCCCCCTCTACCACTACTGCCCCTGGGAGACCACAGCTGAAGTCTGCCCACCCCAACTGCTTGCTCCCTATTTTGGGCAAGTGGCATGATAAGCCCTCTCATGCCTTCTCTGCCAGATGCTGGAGGGAGGGGGGAATGACTGCCTTCCCTGCCCCTGTGCCTAAGGGTCCCTGCTATCTGGGCTCTGCCCAGGCCTCTGATCCTGCTGCAGCAAGGGGGTCAAGGCCTGATGGGGCAGCAGCCCCTGTCCTGGTGTCTGGGGAGCACAAGCCTCTTCCTGGCAGGGGGGCTGCAGGTGGTTGGTCAGAACTGGTGCAGACTGCACAGGGTAAATGGCAGCACTGGGGGTCAGAGAGGGCCATGCCTACCTCTGGCAGGATAGTCCCTAGGGGTGTCGTGACCTCCCCTAGCGCCCTTGCCTACCGTGCCAAGTCTGGGTCCTGAACACACCCTCAATCTCGCCCGCCACATCTTTGATCTTATTATTATCAATGGGAGGCTGCCTTCTTGCCCCCTTGGCACGGGGTTGGTCTTGATACCATGATTCTAGGGCTACTCCTTGTGCCGGCCCTCGCCAGCCTGTCTCTGGGACTGTTGTAAGCAGCCCGCTCTCTCTCTTCGGGCTTCCCAGTAGACTTGCCCTTCTCTCCAGGGCCTTCCATTGTGCTTGCCCCCTTCTGGGCTTCCCCTTCACAGGCAGTGCCCTACTGGGCCTGCCCAATATCCAATATACGCGCCCTCTCCTGGGGCCTGCTCAATGTACTTGTGCTTCACGTGCTCCCCTGCCCTCTCTGGGCCCTTGCTCACGCTTCTCACGCTCTCCGCCCCTACCGGGGCCCTTACTTGCGCTGTTCACACTCCTTGCCCACTCTCAGGCTTGTGCTCGCGCCCTCCGCCCCCACCGGAGCCCTTGCTTGCGCCCTCCACCCCCACCAGGGCCTTCTGTGCCCGACTCGGGCTTCCTGTGCTTGTGCTCCTTGCACCCCTTGCCTGCACTCGGGCCTGTGCTCACGCCTCACGCGCACCCGGGCCTATGTTCGTGCCTCGCACACACCCACCCGCACTCGGGCCTTCTATGCCAAGGTTGGGGCTCAGGCGGCCTTAGCCTCACTTGGCCCCCAGACCCGCCTTCTCGGGCCTATGCCCCACTGGGGCTCTTCCCAATTGGGGCTCGTCCCAATATTGCCCCTGCTGGGTTGGGGTCGGGACACCCCACTGTGCGGCACCCTCTGTGGTGCTAAGAACTCCCACTCTTTACTGGGGAGTTCCTGATGCGGCCTCCTCCACCCCTACAGCCTCGCCTGGTCCTCCGGTGTAACTATAACTAAACAGAACTACAAGCCACACGGCTGTAACGTAACAATAAGCCTACCAGCTAGAACGTACACTCCTGTCAGGGCTCTCTCCCCCCCGCTTAGGCTCTTAGTCAGTCGGACAGCCATGCCATGTTCTACTCCACAGCAGAGTTGCTGCTCCTCCAGCTGCCAGAGGGGAACTGGCTCTAGCCTTAGCCTTCTCTGTTTATAAAGGCCAGGCCCTGCCCCCGGCAGTCAGCTGACCCAATTAGTATCCATAGTAACTGACACCTGCTGCCCTAATGAATGGCAGCTAAACCCATCTACTGCTATTCAGTAGCAGGCAGCCTAGCGCCCTGCTACACACCATTGTCTAGTAGCAGGCACCCTGGTGCCCTGCTACACCACCCCAAACCTTGCCCAGCACTACTACTGCCGCTCGCCCTGTGCAGTCTGTGGCAGCCATGCCCACCCCACAGCGCGGCCCCCATGCCAGGAAGAGGCTTGCGCTCCCCAAACACCAAGGCAGGGGCTGCTGCCCCATTGGCCTGCCCCCTTGCCACAGGAACACCTGGCGGACTCCGGCTTAGGTCTGTGCCGGTGGGGCAGGGACGGGGGAATTAAACCCCATCACTGGCCAGTTCACTCCAAGCTATGGCCAGGGCTGGCCAGACCCCTTCCGCTGGTGAAACGGGGATAGGGAGTGGGAGAGAATAAACTTCTTCCCTACCCCTTCTGGGTGTCCCTGTCTCGCCAGGCACCCATCCCTGCCTGTCCCTGCTCGGGCACTAGTGTGGGGAAGGGATTCCTGGTCCCCTGGCTCCTTGCAATTAATGTAGAGCTGAATGAATTTCTTTGGTTAAACATTTCTTCTCTGAAAAAATGTTGATTTATATTGTCTGGTTTTTTTGTTGTTGTAAATTTACCAAAAAATGCAAAAAAAATCTTAATATTTCAGAAAAGAATCAAACATTTTTTCACACATTTTGAAATAAATATTTTACTTTTTTCAATTAAAATGATTTCCCCAAAAATTTACTTGATCTTATTAAAAATGTCAAGCCCTCAAATGACACATTCTGGATTGAGAAAAATATTTTATTGCCCCAAATTAATGTTTTTCTGACTCTTCAACTCAATTGAATTTTCAGATTTAAAAAAAAAATCTAAGGAGGCCTCCCAAAAATGTTTTTGTTATTTCCAGAATTGCCAGCACACCAACAAATGAGCTATTCAGGCAGCTATGAAATTGATGTTGACTGATTCAAGCAGGCATTAAGGGGTGCTATATGCACTTCAGAACACCAGAGGGAGCCTAAGGAAGAAATCAGGAGGTAGAGCTGTTCCTTGAGGAATTAACCCAGTTTAAATTTTCTGGGGCGCAGTGTTTTAAATGCTGTTTGTCTTGGTGTAGGGATTGAACATGGAGCCTTTCAGGGGCTAAAGCACGAGAGACTATTGCTTGAGATAAAGCACTAGCTCTGTTTGCCTGCAGGCAGTAGCAGATTCATAAACCTCTTTGCATGCTGTGCTTATAAAAATATTTGAGGGCCTTTAAGAGTCTATAAGTTTAGATAGATACTTTGTGGGACATTTAAAAATCCTAGGCTTTTGCCTATTAAATATCTGGATCACGATGACTTCAACTGAAATGCAGCATCCATCCTGCATGACATTCACAGTGAACTTACCAGGGCGAGATCTGGCCCCAGGAAGTGTTCATACTTTTGAAGGGATGCATGCTAGTAACATGGTGATTGGGTTTCATATTTGAAGAAACAGCAGTCCTGAAGCCTGCTGATCCAGCTGAGCATTAGAACTCTGCAGCAGCATCAGGAAGACAAGGACAAAGGAATGGGATGAACGGCTCTCTAGTCTCTCCAGTTTTATTAACCAGTTAGCAGCCACAGAGCTGTGGTTGGAGATAGTGAGAGCTGGTTTAGCCACATCTTGTTTTCTTTAGATCTTCATAAAAGAGTTACAGCCCCTTTAGCCTTGGATATTAAAAATTCAGGCACTACAGGGCCCAGCTTTGTGGTAGCTGTTAATTATAAAAATTCCAGAGCATGTTTGCCATTGACACTTGCTGGGAGAAGGAGGGCTTGGGTTTGATTCTTGCTCTGCAACCTGAAAAATGAATCGGGAACAGGGAGAAATATCCTTTAACAAACACCATAGGTCATCCATTTGGTTCCCCCTGAGTCAGTGTTGTATCACAGCCTGAGAGTGGGGATGATGCATTGCAGGGTAGGTCTGCTTTCCAATCAAATCTGTTCATAATCCTCTTTATTAGTCATAGTCCTTGCCTAGTCCTTTGTGCTAGATTAGACTGAGTAGCAGCTGGGATTCATAGATGTTAGGGTCAGAAGGGACCTCAGTAGGTCATCAGGTCCGACCCCCTGCCCCAGTCAAGAAAGAGTGCTGGGGTCAGTTGATCCACAGTCATGGAGCCGGGCAGGGAACAGACTCCCCAGCCCTCACCAGCAGGGAACTCCCAGTGCCAGTTGTGTGACCGACTCATGACCACGGAGCTGGCACTGGGAGATAAGGATCTCCCAGCCTGAGCCCCATGACCATTTTGCTGGGGCTGGGAGATCAGGATTTGTAGGTAGCAAATTTACTTGAGATAAATGAGGTTTACTGCGTAGTATGTGCACACGTAGATGTGCATGCTTACTGCACAGTACATTATACTACTGCGCAGTAAAGTGTTTTGTGTAGACAAATCCACTGTGCAGTTAATTAGTCTACTGTACAGTAAAGTGTCTCATGTAGATGTGTCCTCTGTGTCCCCTGGAGCTGTGGAGTCAGGGTAGAAAGTTGTGCTTCCCTGAGCACTGGTTTTGCACTTGCAGTTGGTCCCTGAGCAGAAAGGTTACAAGGAAAAGGCTCCTTGTTTCCTGTTATCTTCTACAAGCCCATATAAGGGCCAAGCATGTCACATTGCAGCTTAGACCCTCTTATATGGGTCTAAGGGAGTATGAGCATGTATTCCACCTGCTAGAGGGGCGCATCTACATGAGATGCTAACTGCGCATTAGCCTAATAACACTGCGTAGTAACGTGCCAGGCAGAAACCATGTCAATATGCTACTGGGCAGTGTTATTAGGCTACTGCGCATTTAGCATCACTAAAAATAAATGTGTTGGTGCTACTGTGCAGTAGTGCTAGTTACTGCATATTGATTTAATACTTGGTTATCCAAGTATTAAATTCAATGCATGGTAACTATAGTACTTAATGAGTGTGTAGATGTGCCCAAGAAGGTATAATTTGGTCTGGATGCCATCTTTGCTACTATCCCAAGCTATCTTAAAAAACAAGCTTTCTCTTCTCTGGCTTCTCTTCTATGCTAAGGCTTCTCTGCTTCTGGCTTCTCTTCTCTACTATGGTTTCTCTTCTATACTAAGGCTTTTTTTCTCAGAAAAAATTTCTATTCCTTGGTTACCTTCATCTCTGGTCTGCTTTTAACCTTAGCTGCCACAGACTCTCTCCTGTTCAGACATTTCCCAACATTCAGCAACTTTCCTTCCCATCCTATGCCAATTTTACTATGCATCTATCAAGATATGGTATTTTCTTTGGGGTGGGGGACATATCCATACAACTGGGCATGCAGAGGTGCTATGTAGATAGCAATCAGTGAGTTATTAAATCCTTCGATAAATCTTTCCTTTCCATGAATTGCAATTTAGATTTGCCAAAAATAAGATATCAGATAGTAAGCTACCCATTTCCCACAAATCTGCTGGTTTAGAAAGCAAGAGAAAGCACAGCTTTCTGTTCTGTTTCCCATGTTTGATCAGCTGTATAGAAATGCCCAAGATAGAGATACACTTTAAAGCCAAACTAGTTGCATTTTGTTTTATGCCTTTTGTGCACTACTTGGCAAGCATTGTAAACCATCGAAGGCTTTCATTTTCCTGCTTTCCAGCTTGTTACTGCTTCTTTGTTGTAGGATATGACCTACTGAGAAAGAGATTAATTTACTGACTTTCTAAAACACAGACTCTGCTAACAGGCTGGCTTAGCTTAATTTGCATCCTGCATTTAGCAAGCATGAAATAGGGTTCCCCTTAAATTCCTTTAACTTTCTAGATTGCTTCAGAACAACCAGGTTGAACAGCCTGCAACACAAATACTTGTAAACTGATGCTTGCTGAGAATAGAACTAAAGTTTCATTTAAACAAGCCTGAGGGATTGCAGTGCTGCATGTAATCTTACCGGATGACACCAAGGGAGACTTTACACCAACCGGAGCCGCATCACAAGCTGTCTTTTTTTCAGTGGCGTTGGCTGAGCTTCCGTGCTCCGTCAGCAATCAGTCATCTTCTATCTAGTCTCCTCTGAATAATGAATTAACCTGTTCCCAGGTTTGTAAGTAAACTTCTTGTGCAGGGGGAATGTGGGCAGATTTGCTTTCCACACGCCTGCAAATTCTAAATCCTGCCTTCTTAAAAAAAATGGCAACGTTTCAAGAAATTGCTTGTTGGGGGAAAAGGGAGGGGTAGAAAGGATTTACCTAACTACAATGCCACTCTATTCAAAGCTACTTCCACAGCCTGTGAAACTTCTGTTCCTAAGCAACAGGAATGCTAGGTCCTTAGAGATCATTAGCATAACGTTTGGTTCCCACATACAAGTTCAAATGGGAGCCAGAAAGAACTCAGTGCTCAGGTGCTGGAAATGACAGATTGTAGTTTATGCAGACAGGGAGACTATTCTAACCAGATTAGGAGAGTAGAAATTTGCTAGCCGAAATCCTTAGCTGTTGGTTATAGTTACGTAGCCATATCATGAGACTCAGCTGTATTGTAAGTGCAGTTTGCTTGGATGTGTATTTCTGCCCTTCTGTCCATGCCAGTTCTACTAGGTATAGAAAAAGCAGGAAGGATCACTACAATTTAATCCTAACACTGCAGCAGATGGCACAGACTTCAGTCTGGAGTCATCTGCCTGTGATCCCTTGAGTTGTTTATTCTTTCAGGTCTCTCTGGATGAGCTTTTCCTATTGTGACTTGTAAATGTATTGCATTCTTCTCCTAGGCCTAGTTTAACAGCCTTGTACTTTTAATGTCTGGGTGGAATGGCTTCAAAGTGGAACCAATATGTAACTAGGGAAGAGAAATAACACTGATATACACTGGGCTCCTGGAGGTGCTGTCTTTCACATGAGATGTAAAAAGCAGGGCTGTGCAAAACACAATCATTTGGTTTTGACATCCATTTGCTGGGACAGTGTTTCATTTCATCATTTTGCTTTGTTTCATTTCGAAGCACTGTCCCATTTCGTTTTGTCAAAACCATTTTGCTGTTTCGCCCATATGCTATAATGGGGAATCATGAACATGCCTAAAACTTTGTCATTTCTTGCCTGATTTGTATGAAAATTGCAGGGAGGGTAGCCCCATCCGAGGGCATGGGGTCTGCCATGTTTCAAGGAGATAGGTGCAGAGGTTTCTAGGAAACTGCACCTCAAACCCTTCAAAACAACTGACACTTGCTGGCAGCAGCAGCCTCCTCTTATCTGGCCCACAGATCTGGGGGCTCACACCCCCAGGAGGAGTCCAGCACATCCCAGCAGCCTTTCTGGGGGTGCGAGCCCCCACACCTGTGACCCAGATGAGAGGAGGCTACTTCTGCCACCTGGGACCACTGCTGGGCATGGGCTGTGCCTAGCACTGGAAAAAATTGCTGCTAGCAGCCTCCTTTCATCCACAGCGCAGATCCGGGGGATGCTGGGCTGTGCCGGACTCCTCCTTGGGGTGCAAGCCCTGGGATCTGTGTGCTGGATGAAAGGAGACTGCCGCTGCTGGCTGGGACAGGCAGCAGCAGCAGTTTTCTCTGGTGCTGGGTGCAGCCCATGCCCAGCACTGGTCACAGGTGGCAAAGGTAGCCTCCTCTCATTTGGGTCACAGATCTGGGGACTTGCACCCCTGTGAGGGCCGTCAGACTGTGCTGGACTGCTCCCAGGGCTGCAAACTCCTGGATCTATGTGCCGGATGAGAGGAGGCTGCCGCTGCTGCCATCTGGGACCGGAGCTGAAGCCAAGTAAGCCCAGCCTCAAAAATCAAAACGTTTCAAAACTTGGTGATTATACTGTGACCATCTCTTCCCTGCAAATTGGAATATACAAAGTATCTTTTGGTGCCTTAACTTCTCTGACCTGTACCTGAGTGCTATATTTCAGCAGTAAAAAAATTATCCCAGTGTCTTGTTTAAACACATGGTGCAGAAGGCATTCTACAAATGTGCGATATTCTTTTGTACTTCCTTCCATTCAAAGGTCTCAAATGATTTGACCCAAATTAATTATGCCTCTGGGTGCTTCTTGTGTTGGATGTAAATATAATTAACCTCATTTTGCAGAGAAGTAAACTGGGGCACAGAGAAATGGCATGTCCAAGGTCTGACAGACAGAACTCAATACAGAAATACAGCCACAGTGTTCTTGAACCATACACTAAATATCATGCAGTCCTTCAATTCACAGGGAAAGGTTATAAGGTCACACAGACTAGTGTTCAAAAAGCACTATAAGACCATATATCTGAATGATGGTATAAAAATTCACACTGCTGACTGTTATTGTTTATATATTTGACATTTTTCCTTCATTCTTTGAGTAATGTAAAAATACCTGACACACGAGATAGGTAAACTGGAGTGCAAGACTATCAGAGATAGGCAAACTAGAAAAGTCAAATAAAGACAAGCAAGCCTTTTGGTCATATATTCATTTTTCAATCTCACATTTTTCAAGAAATCATGTTTCGTGAGAACTATGCTCTAGATATCCAGCCAGCACGTTCAGATATTTGTGAAAAAATCTGGAAGGTGAAATCCTGGCTTCACTCAAGTCAGTGTGAATTTTTGCCATCAACTTTGGTGGGGGCAAGGAGGCATATCATCTCTGGGCTTTGGCACTTAACCTCCAGACCTGTTGAGGTTTACCTATGTCTAATGCACAGAAACATAAACTACAAGTAGGGTGAGGCCATAGACTGATCAACATGACATAGGGAGTATGCTATCACTCGTAATCATCCAGCCAAACAAACATGGTTCTTTGAACATCCATGGTGCTCAACTGCTATAATGCAGCATCCTAGAAATACCATGCAGTAGATAGACACACATTTCTGTTCAATACAGATAAAAATTTATCCTCTCAAAAGAGTTCTTCCATTTAGAACTTTAAAGAAAAAATGCCTAGCTTCTTTTCAAAACATATTTCTTAAATGAACTCACTGTGTTATGGTTGCTGTCACTGTTGATCTGTTCTCAGCCAATGTTGGAGGATCAGGATTTGATGAAAGATGGCCAGGAAAGTGGGAGTAAAAGGCTTCAGTATCCCTGTAAAGTGACTAATATTCTAATCTCTTGTGAGTCATCACATTAGATGACAGAATTCCAGAATCTTTGGGGACAGGAGGAGCCAGCTGTTCCAAGCCACTGTATCCCAGCAGAATGTTAATGGGAAGAATGGTTGTTGTCTAGATTTCATAGACATCAGGGCTGGAAGGGACCTCGGAAGATCATTGAGTCCAGCCCCCCGCCCGAAGGGCAGGAAGTCAGCTGAGGTCATAGGTTCCCAGCAAGACAAGCATCCAAATTACTCTTGAAGGTGTTCAATGTAGGTGCTTGAACCACCTCCAATGGCAGGCTGTTCCAGACCTTGGGGTCTCGGACAGTAAAGAAATTCTTCCTTATGTCCAGCCTGAAATGGTCTTGCATGAGTTTATAACCATTAGACCTTGTCATCACTTGGGGCTCTCTGGTGAACAAACTTTCCCCCAGATACTGGTGGTCACCCCTGATAAACTTATAGGTGACCATCAGATC
>NW_017728951.1:34609091-34621927 GCF_001723895.1 Crocodylus porosus | reverse complement strand
TCTTTAATAAACTTTTCTAAGATCTTCCCCAGGATAGAAGTCAGGCTAATGGGCCTATAGTTTGCTGGATGCACTTTCGTCCCTTTCTTGAAGATAGGCACCACATTGGCCTTCTTCCAGTCTTCAGGCACTTCACCAGAGCACCAGGAGTTCTCAAAGATCCGTGCCAGGGGCTGGGCTATGAGGCTTGACAGCTCCTTGAGTACCCTGGGGTGTAGATCGTCAGGGCCAGCTGACTTGAAGGTATCCAGCTTCTCAAGGTGTTCCTTCATGAGGTCAGCATTGATGGAGGGCAGGGGGTCTCCCTCACCCAGACCTTCCTGTCCTGTAGCAGGCATGGGTGTCCCATGGGACTGATGAAAGACCGACGCAAAGTACCCAATTAATAGGTTGGCTTTTTCCTGGGCGTCAGTTGTCCCATCTGGTTCAGCAGGGGTCCACTGTTGCCCTTGCTTTTCCTCCGGCTCCCCACATATCTGAAAAAGGACTTTTTATTGATAAGGGACTTTTATCTGGATTAAGCCTTGAATTTCTCCGTGAACACTGCTGACATCTCAGGCTCTTTAGCTATGTATTTGTCTCTTAAAACTCTGTGGAACTGGTAAGGACAGCCCCATTTTGGTCCATAGAGAATTCCCCATTTGCTGTTAGGCATATGTGATCTATGATCTACAGTGAAACGGTTCTGATTTACATCCAGAAGGGACACTAGCACATGTAAGGAAATATATATAGGATCTTGGCCAGTTCATTAAAAAATTTAATAATTTAATCCCTTCCCTGGCTGTCGAATACTGTCTCTTTAAAATATTGGAGGACTGATAGGGACAGCAATGTTTCATGAAGCACAGCTCATCCACATAGTCTCTCTCTTTAGTTTGCCATGGGCTCTTGATATATGTAAGGAGCCAGAGCATTCCAGCAAGCACATTCACCATTATGGGAAGAATGTTTATCCAGTTGCCCATACCACCTGCAAAAGCATCACACAATCCCTCTAGGATAAGCACCGTAATCCAACACCATTGCATCCAGTGATGAGCTCCCTGATCTTCTTTCCCTCCCTTTAAAAATATGCTATGGAAATATGTCCAGGGCCTACCAGAATATGCTTACAGAAATATGTCCAGGGCCTACCAAGCAAAGCTCTATAAAATCTGCCTTTAAGTAATGGAATACTCTTCTTAACCAGCAGGTGCTTATAACACCCTGTGTACTTAGTGTACTCACCCAAGTCGTTCCCTGTGACAGTGATGCAAATCCAAAGTAATTCTACTGCAGTCACTGGAGTTTTTCCTGATTTGCAGCTGAGAGCAGCACTTGTCCCCTTCACTTTAGGGCAAAGAGCCAAGAACTATCTTCTCAGATCAGGTGTGAATGAGACAGTATTTATAGCCTGGTTGCTATAAACTTAACCTATGACTATTAGGTCACATACGCTTAGCACAGAAGCTAAACAAAGTTGAAAGAACTGTACGTCATGATGAGACAGGATTGGCCCTGGATTTTATTGCTTGTTCATGCGAAGAGGCTAATCCCCAGGTAGCACAAGTAGAACACATTTCCTTAAGAAGGGTTTATACAAAAGATAAAATACTACTGTGAACACACTATCATATTTTTCTTTAATCTGGGATGTTAGTTTGCCTGGTAGTAAACAGACAGTAAGTTAATGTTATTTTATTTATTCATTAGGAATGCTTGACAAGGATTTATTGCTGTTAATCCACGACATTAATAAAGGGTAATGAAAACAGAAAATTCTGGGTTTCTCCTCATTTTTTTCAGAGATTTAAGAAGGATCATGTAGTTTGATCTCTTGTATAGGACAGATCTGAAAATCTCACTCAGTGGGCACATCTACATGTGCAAATGCTGCTCGATGTAAACCCACCCTACGCAGGCATCTACATGTGAGCCCATTTGGGAGCAGATTTGCTGCTCCTGGTAGCAGTCTGTTTCTACCCCCTCTGGCTCTACACTGGCCCCCTGCAGCAGCCAGAGGGACTCTAGGCTCTTCTGGGTGCTGGGCCAGGGGCTGGCAGGGAACATGGGTCCAGGAGACAGCTGCCTTTTGGTGGAGGCTGGGAGATTTCTCCCTGCCCCCCCCAGAGTTGCCTGCTGTCAGGTCAGGCCCTGGTAATGGATAATGTCTTCTGCCCCAGCAGCAGGGAGCTCCCAGCCCCCAGCTCCCCTATTTTCTTTACAGTACTTGCATTTGCAGGTAGTAAATTAACTGCAGAGTAGAGCAGATGATTGAGCAATAAGGGTCTGCATGTGTGCACATTGACGCTTACTATACAATAATTTTCTCTACTGCACAGTAAAGCGTCTTGTGTAGATGCACCCAGTAATTCCTGTATCAAGCTCTTAGCTTGTGTCTGAGCCAGCACATATATTTTCACTTCTGAGAAGTTCACAAGTATGTCTCAGCAAACGGGCATTCTAACGCCTTGTTGGAGTAGCTGGCTCAGTAAGAAAAGTGCACCCATCATTCTTACAGAATCATCAGTACATTGGCTTTCTTTGGGAATTGGGGTTTTTTTTCTTCCAGGTCACCAGATCTGATCCTGGATAGCTTATTGGAGTTGATAAGGCCAAGGCTTGCAGGCATTGCTATTGAGAAATAGAGATTGTTGTAGTAGTGGCCATCTATTTAAATCTATTCTAAATCTTATTTTCATAACTTAGAACTGTTAATGGTCTCACCTTCAGGGCTAAAATTTCCCCAGTTCAGACTTTTCCTAAAGATCTTTTTTTCTTAAAGTCTGCGCCAAAGTTTATCTACATTTTTGAGAAGAAGGAAAGTCAAGAAAATATACTTATCCCCTTCCATCATAGAAACAAATACAAGTACTGTATGACAATTCTTTTTTGAGAATAGTCTAGCTTAGAAAACCTGGGGAAGGTGTACATTTGGTATGGAGATTGATAGTGAAATAGACCTCGCTTCTGAGAAAGTTGGCTTGAAAAGTTTCAGAAAGCCCAGGGGGCTTGGAATGAAAACAGTAAACCAATCTTACTGCTATTTGTTACTAGCACTCCAGTTCTCACACAGGAGACCAGCTCCCACTGAAACGAGTGCTGACACTCCCACCCTACAACAGCACTAAGCAGTAGTGGGCACTAAGCTAGAATGCTTGTTTACAACCTTGATATTCTGGTAGGCTCTGGAGTTCTCGTGGTTTTTTGTGGGGGATGCTGGGTTACTAATGAAATATTCACCTTACATATTAACATGTTATATTTTAAATATTAAAAACTATTAAAATATAATAATAAATATAATTATATAATTAAATATAATATTTAAATATGAAAAAGTATTACTGTATTTATTTTAATAGTTTGGAAGTTGCATGGTTACAATAAAACCTTTGTTTTGTGCAGGAAAATCTCTGGGGGGGAAAAGACAATGCTCCAGAAGTGGCAGGTAAATGCAGAAACATTTATGTTTAACTCTCTGAGGCAAGGATGGCCAGACTGCAGCATATGTGCTGCAGGTGGCATAGACAGTTTCTGTATGGGACATAGCATGTTGTGGGGGGAGGAGTGGCATTTTTATTCAGGCAGCTGAGGGAGCCAGTTGACTTAATAGCTTATTGTTCTTCACTCCACAAGTTATTAGTGGTTATCTCATCTTTTTAATGTTCTTCATCTTCCATTAATCAAGCAAACCTTTTCTTTGGGCAATTTTGCTGTCTGCTAGCTACTTCTGGATGTTTTTCTGTTATTTTAGAACCTTTCAGAATATTTTTAGCACTTTTCAAAACCTATATTCACCTGTAGAAACCAGTCTTTAGTAGCAGCTAGGGTTTTAGGTTTTTAGAAAGGGAATGAGCTTTGTTCCTGTTCTATGCAGACATAACTCTGGAAAAATATTTTTTCTCATGCTGCCTTCCTGAAAACAAGCTGCTTTCTTAGTTGGGAGCATGTGTTATGTTAGAAAATATGGTATTGGGGGTGATGATGGAGAAGCCCTTTCAGGCAGAGGGAGTGCAAATAATTATGCATATGGTTATTGCAGATGTCCTTCTGCCTTCTCCAAAGCTTTTGGTGCTGCCCAGTGTTTGAAACAGGATGGCTCACATGTTTAGTTCCCATTTGACTGAGTCCCAATACCTTGCCTCAGGCTGTTTTTCTGGATCCTACATCATGCAGATAAAAACAAATGACAGCCTGCATGTGGCTCTCCTTTAAACCAAGCAAGAGTATTACAGTGCCCCATTATATAAATATAGCATGAAAGACTGGTTCCAGACAAGGTGCAAATGACCAGTTCCAAAGGTGCATCTATAGGAAGACTCTTTTGCATGGGTTCACTGACCATTGTATAGGTGCAGCAGACTGCTCTGATTTTTGCTGATTTGAATAATGAGTGGTACTGATTAATTACACTATTTATAATACTATAGCTCAGTTAAGCAGGGGCTCCTTGCAATTTTGTTAGTGCTTCCATAGTTTAAAAGCAGCTGCCATTTGTGATGGCTCGTAATCCAGCTCATGGACAATTATTAGTGTCTGACTGTGCAGCAAGTGTGTGGGGGCACTTTTATTTGGAGGCAACAACACCTGGTTTAGAAGCATTGGGGTAAGTGGAGGTAGCACTAACAGTGGTTCTCAGTTGGGGGTACCACCATATTCAGAAAAATAGAGCAGGGTGCCCTGACTCTTAAAAGGTTGAGAACCACAGAGCTAAATGTTTTCAATCTGTGTTTCTCTACCATGGCAGAAGAGAGAGATCAGTAACTTTGAGTACCTCATGTACCTGAACACTCTCGCTGGACGGAGCTACAATGACTACATGCAGTACCCAGTGTTCCCTTGGGTCCTCGCTGACTACCACTCACAGGTGAGTGCTTGGCTCTTACCTGCTGTTCCTGTTCTTTTTTAAAAGCTGCTTTAGTGAATGATAATGTCAGAGTTGTGCTTTTACAGAGCACCCCTGCATTAGTGTTAGTGTGCTGGGAGCATGGGGAAGCTTTCAGTCTCGGTAAAGCAGGATATGGAAGTGCAGCTACTAATATATTTGTACCTTAGAAGCACAGCCTGCTCCCCTATGGTGCAGTTCTACTCTACAGCCAGGTGCAGACCAGTGGCATGGCCGTGACCCCCACCTCCTCCCTGCCCTCAGATTGGGTATGATGCAGCTGCCTTTGTGCTGAACTTCCTGGACCCTTATGTAAGTCATGCCAGTGTATGTGGGAGGCAATTTGTACACACTGTGCTTCTAGAGTTACTTGCCTCCCACTACTTTGCTCCCAAGATTCCTTTCCTCTGTCTTTGAAGGGTGATCTTAGTGATATTGAACTTCTGGCCAGAAAGGCAGCCACTCAGCAGACACTGGCATTGCTCCAGGAACCAGCTGGTAAATGGGTGATGTCACAAGGCAGGCTTCAAACCCAGGGCCACTTCCATGCTTCTAGTTTGCCAGGAAAGCAGGTGCAGTGCCCTAGGTTGAAACAGGAGGCTTTCCATACTGGCAAGGGGCTACTCTTCAGACCATGCCCCTAGCCTAGGAATGATGGTGTAGAGTCTGGCCACTTGTGGAGGTGAAGCTCCTTAAGCAGCCTGTGTCCGTGAGTTTGTTGACCCGGGGCTGGTGGAAGGGGTTCCAGGAGATTCTAGACCTGGCAGCTTCCAACATTTGCTTCACCTTCCAGACATTGAACCTTACTAACCCCCGGACCTTCCGAGACCTTTCGAAGCCCATGGGAGCACAGACCTTAGAGAGGAAACGGAAATTCCTCCAGCGCTACAATGAGGTGGAGAAGAGTGAGGGTGAGTGTTTTAGGAGGCTTATGGAACGTGAATGTCCAGATTCCAATGAACCCTTTGGAAAATGATAAAATCCTAGGGAGAAGTCACATGAAGACTAGTTGTTTTTAAGCACAGGGTCAGACAGGGGGGAGAGCTCTGGTATCTGGGGAAGCAGTTCAAGATTGTAAGAGGTCCTTATTCCATGCTTTCCTATTGTTTCCTACCTTAGCAATGTGTCCTGCATGCCTAGGTCCTCCCTCCCCCAGGTCAGTGTGACATGGTAGGGGCACCCAGCTACAGAGGCCAGTTACTTTCACAAATTCATTGTAGGATTGGCTTAAAGCTTTGGTGTGGGGGGCCAGGGAGAGGGAAGCTATTTGGCCCTAAGGGAACAGGGTTTTTCTTGAATTAACAGGAGAGTTGTCTGGAAAGCTTAGGATCCGCTTATTAGAGACTAATATCTGGAGAGGCTTGGGGGTGAGGGAAGGAAGCAAGCATCTGGGATCTGTCTCCATTAATGTCAAAGCAGTTCCATTGTGACATTTGCATCATCCTCAGTCCTACCAAAGTAATTATATGGAGTCCATATCCAGTACATCTATGATCATGTGGTGTATCATTTTCAGGGGTCCCATCTAGCCTTCTGTGGTCATGTGACAAATTGTTGTTGGGGGTATGCCTTGGGAATGAAACAAAATGAAGTTATTTTACTCTAAGAATGTTGAAGGACCGAATGGATGGTAATTAGGGCCTCTTCTGTTGTAGTTCATTCTGGACTCATGCACTCACGTGTATCTTGAACAGCATGTAAAGTGGGTGACTGCACAGATTTGGCCAGATAACAGCATACCTAGCTACTTGTGCCTACATCCGACCTACTAAATAAGCTTTTGCACACAGGTCCTAACACATGCCTGTTTTATTTTGAAAACTTTAGCTTCAAAATAGAGTAATGGTAATTTTCAGATGGCATCATTTGAAACTGATTGTGTCTGATTTACAGGAGACCTGTTGGCCCGATGTCACTACTGTACCCACTATTCATCTGCGATTATAGTGGCATCTTACTTGGTCCGAATGGAGCCATTTACACAAACATTCTGTTCCTTGCAGGTAAAAGGACAAGTCATTTACCCATTCTCAAATGCAGTACTTATAGTTGTTATAAGCCACATGGAACACAAACAACTGGCTAATAAGCTAGGCATTAAGTGTGCTGGCAGACATGAAAAAAACAACAAAAAATGGTGCTTTACCATTACCGGGCGAAGCATGTTATTTCAACCCAGTTCCTCATCATCTGTGTATATCAGGCACTTCAGCAGGGCTTTTTGGCGCTTTTAGCTAAAGTTGATTCAATCAGCTATTAGATAAAAGCGCCAGAAAGCCCTACCAAAGTGCCCAAACTATACAGACATTGGGCAAATCAGGCCCAACTAATGTGTTGCCTCTTCTGAGCATGTGCTGCGCTCAGCGCAGGGGTGCAACCAAGCTTAAAGTAAAGCACAGCTTTGGGGTTTTTTTTAAATGTCTGTATGCAGCCAGTCTTTTGAAATTTCTGTATATCCAGATATGGGAGGTCCCCATTCTGCTCCCATTGACAGTCAGGGCAAAATTTCTAGGGGAGCTGGATCATACCACAGGGGCACTTTGTGTGAAGGCCTGGGAATATGAGCAGTAACTCTTTGGCGTATTCGTGTTCTAAACTGTCTTCCAGGACAGTGGAACATGCTGTAGGAGCAGAGGGCCTAGAGTATGACCAATCACAAAAGTATGGAGTATTGTTCCTGGTGCTTTTCCACCAGAGCCATCCCTGGGGGTGTGAATCAGGGTGACCGCCCCAGGTCCCATGCTTTGGGGGGCCCTGCAGTTCTGGGTGGAGTGGCTGAGGTGACTCCATGCTGCTGCCAGCTTCATGTTCGACTGCTCAGCACCTCTGCTGCTGAATCCACCCCCAAATCCGGTGTGCCCAGCCGCTCAGCACCTTCCCCCTGCCACTGAATCTGCTACCAGCTTCCTCACTTCCAGGGGTAGGCTGTAATTACATTACTCAATTAGTAGAGTCTTCTAAAGCATGCTAATTAGCATGCTGCAGCAGCCTCCTCATCTCATGTATTCAGCATCCCTGCACCTTAATGATAGATGTTTTCCAACACATCATACCAGTTGTATATAGACATTTGGGGAGATTAGGGACAGGTTAGATCAAGTTTAAAAAAGCCGTCTGTAACACTCCTAATTATCTGAGAGAGGAATTTTCTTGAGTCCCCACTAAGTTAGGCCTGCCCTGACATTTTGCCTGCCCTGACTTTGATGATAACTAGTTGAATAGGAGAGGTTCAGTGTTGGTAATAAAAGAGTCCCACTTGGGGTACTTACAGATCTGAGAGCACTTGACAAAGGGGCTCCACTTCCCTTACACCCCCAGCCACGTGCTAGCCGTCGATGTTGAGTTGATGGGAACAGATGTGGGATTCTGATTTGATCTGGCTCTTGACCTAAGGCAATCCTGAAGGCGCTTCCTAGCCTTATCCGGATTGCTAGCTTGTCTCTTGCCAACAAGCCCTGACCTTGGGACTCTGGTATGTCCTGGTCTTAACCGCTCTTCAACAAAACTCAAAAGAAATCAATGAAAAAAATATGAAAGAAAAGAAAAGAAGAAAGAAATGAAGTGGAGCCTATTTTCTGGAGGGTTGCCTCTGTTCTGGCTAGTGCCCTTATTAGCCTGTCAACAACTCTCTCATCTCCTTAAAGTCACTGGATTTTCTCATTAATTGAGGCTTCACTCTCTAGCCTCCGGAGTACGAAGCGTGTTCTGCTCCATATAGATTGAGCCCTGGGGCTCTGACACCTTGCTGACTTGGTGTCCTGTGCCTGCTGCTGCTTCTGCTATAGCTATAGAGCAGAGGCAGGCTCTCCTTCTCCCTCCCCGGCACTCCGGGTGTCTTTTAAATCTCCCACAGTGGCACTGGGAGCTGATGTCATCAGCCTGGCACCACCCAGCTTGATTGATAACTGTCTCTTAAACCATGGTGGCATCACCGCATGTTGTCACAGTCCTGCCACTTCCGTCCCCAGAGGCAAGTTTCTTGTTTTGTTGTGGGCTTGCTTAGCCCATTCACAGTTCTTAGGGTTGCTCATGGGGTCTCTCGGGCCCCTTTTGTTGCACCATCCAATATAAGGTAAGTTGGCATGGTGGGGTAGTGTAGAGGTTGAGGGACTCGGGGAGTTGGGGAGCAAGCAGGCTCAGGGGGATCAGGGGTTCTGTAGGGAGATTGGGGGCAGTGGTGGGGAGAGGACTGGGGAGACAGGTGGAATCTGTGGGATAGATTGGAAGGGTAGGTGGTGTCTGTGGGAGAGATCTGGGGTTGGGAGGGCTAGTGTAATCCACAGCAGGGAATCAGGAGGGCAAGCAAGATCTGATGAGGAGTTGGTGGGGTCCAGGAGAGTTTAGCAGGATCAGGCAGTCTGCAGGGAGGGATGGGGGGCTCTTTACAACACCTCCAGGGACCAGGGGCTATTTTTTTCCATTTAACCCCTCCCCCACCTCCAGACAAATAACTCCCCCTGGTGAAGCTACATTCTTCTTCCCTCCTGCCCCTGTCTCCACCCCAACTGACTTCCTCAGCTTCTGGCATTGGCAAACTGGCACCAGGATCTGGATGGAGGTTTTGGTGTGGTGGGAAGGGCTAAAAATAGCTTGGTGCCAGGGGGACGGGTAGGAAAAGTACAGCCCTAGGGCAGGGGCCAGTGGCTGTGCTTTTCCAGCCTCAGGGCTGTACTGGTAATTGTACAGAAGTTTGGGATACTTGGATTGGTCTAAAAATGGCCAGTCCAATCTAATTTAGAGTACATCAGAGGTAGGGCTAACTTAGGTTGGGTCATCCATTTTCAGGCTAGTCTAACATTTCTGGAACTTCTGTACAGTTCACACTTAGACTGACTTAACTAGGGCTCTAAGTGTAAGGTCGGCGCTTGAGCACACTAGGTTAAATCAGGTGGCCATTTTTATCACAATCTAACCTCCTCCGAACCTCCATAAATGTCTGTACACAGCTGTAGTGAGCAGTAGCAATAGATGTCTGCTGTATGCATTAGCTTTCACTAGTGTTTCACTGGGTATTGCTATGGTGAATCACAGATGCTACTCCAGATTGCTGAGACACATTTACCCATAGAAAATCAGCAGTCTGTGTCTGTTGCTTGGCCACATTCTTGTATGACAGCAAGTGACTAGTATTTCTGTTTTAAAAAGCTTCTCAGATATAATGAAGTACTCTTAAGTTTTTTCTTGGGACGGGTCCACTGAATGGACCCATCTTTTGGTTTCCTTTGGTTATCTTATTTCTTTGCTCCTGCGCTTATACTCATGCATCTGAGCTGGTGTTGTCCTTCCCTTACCTGGTCCTGTAACACGTGGTCCTGTAATATACGTCTGCTAACTCTGAGGTGTAGTCAAGAGACCCACAGGCCTAAACAGCCCATGCTATTGAATTGATTCATTTTATATTTGCAGAAGTGTCCTTATACATTGTCTGACAGTGCTGTTTCTTGACCTGTTCACCCTGCTGTCAGGGTGACTGTTTGGGGTGTGCGAAGCAGCCCCTATTCGGTTCAGATTTAAATTTGGCCTGAATTGGGGATAGTGATTTGATTAGTTGATTCTGATCACTGTCCCTGATTAGATTAATCTGAATCCAGATCTGAAGATTTGATGCTGATTCAGAGAATCAGTGATTTGGATGTAGACACAGCTTTAAAAGTTTTTTCTACATACCTTGAGGTAGCAGATGCGGCTCATGATCCCTGCAATGCTGGGGTGCATGGAGCATCCCACATGCTTGGCGGCAAACTAAGAAGTGGACTGGAAGTAGTTCCGGTCCATGTCTGGGTCTGCTGCTGGGAAGCCCCCCGTGCTTCTGTGGGACACTTCATGTGCCCCTGCTACCTAGAGGTATGTAGAAAAAGCATTTAAAGCTGTCTCTAGGTCCGAATCGCCTAATCTCTCTGAATTGATTCAGAGGGTTCCAGTTTGCTTCAGAGAGATTAAAGGGTCCTCTGATTTGATTCTGATTTGGAGGTTTGGCCACTTAATCGGGCTGAATCTCTGCTGAATTGAATCAAGGACTGAAGCTTTGCACAGCCCTAGTGACTGTATCCCTTTCCTGGGGGTTAGATTCTTTCCTTTCTGCTTTAGGCCTTTTGTCACCACAGCTTGAGTTGGAAGGCTCTTCCTCTCGTGGATAAAAACTTTTTTCCTAAATAGTGTCCTAAATTTATCGATAGCCAATTGACCCCCATTTATTTTTCTGCTTAAATGTCATTCTACCTCCTTGGTTTTTACCCCTTTGATGTGGTTATGGAGATCTGTGTTTATAGAAAGATATAGTTGAGCTGTGCACTTCAGACGAGTCACTTAAGCTCTGTGACCAGAGGAAGTGTCTGGTGCAACCATTTCAAGCCAAAAGCCAAGTGCTTCTCTATCAGGATCCAGTGCTATGTACTGTCAACCCTTTAAGCACTGAAATGTACTCAGTACTTCCAGAGTCAGTGCTTATTGCAACAAAGAATGGTTCTAACTTTTCCCTGTGAACACTTTGCCCAACTGCTTTGCATACATTTGACTCTATGGTATCCTTAAAGGTATTTATGTTTACTGTTGCCCCTGATTACTGAGATGGCTTTATTGAAAGGAAGGAAACGATGGGCCTTACTTCATGCAGCCCATTGAAAGGCTGTAAGACTTTATGTTGACTTGCAGTCTAAAGGCATAAAACAATTCCAGATTCTCTTTTCCTTTCAGTGCAGTTTCTGCATTCCAAGAGAGAGAGAAAACTCATTAATTCTGATATAAATATATGCAAATAAATTTATTAATATAAGAAATGGGAAAATCAGTTATTGCTTCCTTTATAAATAATACAGGCTTAACTTTTAAAGATATTACTTTTCCTAAAATGAATTAGACAGCCAGGGAAAAAATCACATTTTTTCGTAGTGGTAATATCTTTAACCAGATTTGTTGCACTAACAGCATTTCCTATGTATATATTATTTTTATTTAATACAGGTAATCTTTTTATTACAAATCATATTGTTTCTCAGGAGATTACCATCAGCTCTCATAAAAACTACAAAAAAGATGAAAAAGCATCAATCACAACAAGGCACAGTGCTCTGTGTGCAGATTAAATACACAAAGCCCTTTAATATGCTTCAATGAGGTACTTGTTAGCTGTTGATTTATTTATAGTCCTCCTCCTCCTGTTTTAATTTCAATTTCAATTTTACTTTAAAGGTCCCTGCCTGATAATGACCAAGCCCAAAATGACCTTGTGCATCAGATTCATTCCCAATGAGATTAAGTCACGTATTCATTTGTGATACCTTGAGTGGTTGTGGACAGGTGCCACAATTTTCAGTATGACAGAGAAAGTGAGAATAAAATATAAGGAAATGAACTAGAAATTATTGTTGGTGTGGTGAATTAAGATTGAGGCTGGGCCAAAATCCTAATTCAATTCTGCTTTGGGAACACTGTAGCTGGATTCTTCCATTTGTAATGACAAATGGTGGATCAACATGGGAGTGCCCAAGTGTTGACCTGTGAGCACAGGAGATCTCCCAACTAACTCCATGTCTAAGCTCCATTGACTTGCATTATTTTGTACCTGTTTACTTAAATTTGGAATTTGCCCAGAAGGTAGGCTCCCACCTTTACACAGATGCTTCTCTGTTACTTCTGTATATAGTATACTGGCCGCATCTACACAAAATACTGACTGCGCAGTAGCTTGTTGCTATTGTGCAGTAGCATCACATGGCATGAAGCATGATGTGATGCTACTGTGCAGTAGTAACAAGCTACTGCACAGTGAGTGTCACCAAAAAGGCATTTGGGGATGCTACTATGCAGTAACACTGGTTACTGTGCGGTCATTTAGTACTTGTGTGTGCGAGTAATTGCGCAGTCAGCATCTTGTGTAGACTTTCATAGATTTCATAGATTTCATAGACATTAGGGCTGGAAGGGACCTCGGGAGATCATCGAGTCCAGCCCCCTGCCCAAAGGGCAG
>NW_017728951.1:34590859-34609080 GCF_001723895.1 Crocodylus porosus | reverse complement strand
ACTGACTTGCCAGCTTTATGGTGGATGGTGAAGGTGATCAGCTCGTGGTCGCTGTCACCCAACTTCCCATCAATCACTAGGTTGCCGATTAGGTCGTCCCCCATCACCAGTACCAGGTCAAACAGCGCTTTGCCTCTCATTGGCCCATAGACACGGCCACTGAAACGTAAACCCCAGTTGCTTGTAAGTTACGCTGAAGAGATAATTCACTTTTGATGTGGCACCTGACATGGCACATGTAGAGAATATAGGAGCTGAAGTCTTATCAAGAAGTCAGTCAAACATAACCTGAATACCCTACATGCAGATGTGCTGCCTTTTGTGCAAGCATATGTCTTTGCCAGTTCAAAGCAAGTAGACTGCTCAACCGTGACGGGGAATTCCAGCTCTCTATAAATTAATCACAAGAGATTTGGGTCAGTGGAAGTTTACCTTGGAGTCTTTTCTGTAGGTCAGATTCAGTCTTAACTGGCCTTTGAACTCTTGTGTTTAAATCTATCTTGGGAAGCTGTCATATTAAGAAACAAATTACTCCCATGACCAAACCTACATAAAAAATACGATGTAATTAAATCCCTTTGAGAGTATCTATATGTGATATTAATGAGATGCAATAAACTCCGGTGCAAACTGCTCCCAGGCGCAGCATTTACATCCGTTGCCCAGGACCACAGCATGTTGAACTGGGTCAGAGAATCCCCAGCTGGTAGGGGGTCAGCTTACTAGGCCAGCTTGCCCCCTCTGGCTTAACTGCAGATAGGCCGGCTGGGGCATGAGAATGCTACAAAGTGAAGCTAGCCCTGTACTGTAGTACCCTCATGCTTCAGCCAGCCCCGGTCACTGTCTACACGTGTTATGGCAGAGTAGATAATTCTACCCTAAGATAGTACTTGTCCAAACAGTACTAGCCTATGGCAGACCTAATTTCTTTACTCTGGCCTAATAGGCGTACACATGTAGATGGAGATGCTTTACTGCAGAGCTACTCAGTCAACTCCACAGTAAAGCATCTTGTGTAGTTCCACTCTGTGACAGCATTTTCTTTGGAAAAGCCTAGTGATCTGGCTTGTCCTGAGAATACAGTTCAAAATGTATCCCCTGCTGAAATTCTTTTTCCCAAGCTAGCAGTCAGTGCCATCTTTCATTGGGTACGATCTCCCAGCAGACAAGGGTTAAGGGCCTGTCATAGGCTAGTGAGACTTAGATCTGATATATGTAGTTCTAGTATACTGTACCTGGTAGTCACTACCTATTTTTGTAGAAAGCATCTTGGAATGCAATAGCTGGATTGGAAGTCTTTGTTAATTGTCCTACTATTCCTGACATCTGAAAAAAGTGAGAAATAATAAGTTAGAGTCCTGGATAGTGGGAATGGATGGGTATGTATGTGTCAGCTAGTCTTCTGCTTTATAGAGGGATGCTTTTGATCTGCCTCCCGTAACTGTATCCAGCACACAAAGAGAACCTGGATTATCCAGGATTCAGAAAAATTGTATGATGTCCTGCAGTATTATTGGAGAAACATCCTGGACCAGATTATGGAATTAGCACAGATCTCAAGCAAAAGATCAGGAGCATTTGTGGTTAATTGGTACATAATGGGTGCATCTACATGTGAAATTAAGTCAAAGCAATAAATTCTGGAGCAGTTTGAGTCTGAGTAAAATGTTCCTGGGCGCAGTGTCTACATGTGGTCCTGGGACAGTAGCAATTTGAGCCAGGACAGAGCAGGCCTGGGCTGGCAGGGGCATTGGGATCATCCCTGGGCTCCAGGTGTTGGTGTTGGGCAGTGAGGGGGCTAGCTGGGGCACTGTTTTGCTATGGAAAATTAACCATATGTGCCCAATGGGCCACTAATCCCAGGTGGACCATCAACCTTTTCTGACCCCTGTAACTAGCTATGAACCAATACCCCAGCCTAGTGTTCAGGGTTTTGTCTATAAAGTAGAGTTTTCCGACAGAGTCAAATGTGAGCCACGAGCTACAGTGACTCTGTGTTACTACTCACAAGTGTGCAGGAGTGGCAAAAGACCTCTAGGCTGTCCAGATACTAATGGGATAAGTCACATTCTGCCAGTCTAATTTTTCCCTTGAAGTTTTAATGAGACATGAAAATCTCAGTTTCCTGTCCAAGCTATCAGATCAAATAGCTTAACCCTGGTAAGTACTAGTTACATTGTTCTAGAAATAAATTTGTGTCAGTGGTGGGGGGTAATGAATGACCTCTTCCTAAATATAAGGGTGGATTTTTGCAAATGGCAAACAGTCTTAGGAATGTAAGCCCCAGTGGAATTTGCTGGAACTTGAGCTCCTATATCATAGAGACACATTTGAAAATAACACCTAAAATATGTCACGGGCCCAATCCTAGGCAAACATCCCTATCATTGAGAGGTGTTTTCCAAGGCTCTAAATAAGGAAAGCTTCCTTATTCATGAAGGCATACAAAAAAACTAGAACTCTTGTTTCCAGAATGATACCTTTTATTAGACCAACTGGAAAATTGGAAGAAAAATTGTCCTTTTCTGCAAGCTTTTGGGATCAAAGTCCCTTCATCAGGCTCTGGGAAAGGTATAGATGGTACAAGATGGTAAAAAGTCCCCATAGGTAGGAAATAAACTTCATTTTTGCACAGAGGGAGCTGAAGATTGAAGGCCGTCCCTCTGGGTCCATGAGAGTGTCTTTGTGAGCTGTGCTGAGTATCTCTTTGATGTGTAGATAGGTAAAATTCCTTCCCTGGAGGTGTCAGATGGCAGGCAGGGTGGTAAAAAAGCTTTCTTGTTGTTCTGCAATGAAGTTTAAAATTCAAAATTGGCTAAAATAGTACCCCCCTAAAACATGAAAGTACACCCCTTTTCATGAAAGGCACTTAAGCAAGTGTTTAATATCCATAAAATTAATCATGGGCTTATTTGCTTTCCTAAAAAGAATTCTTTGCAAGTATGTGCTTAACTGCTTTCCTCAGTCAGGCCTAAATCAGTGCACCAAGGTTGTTCCCATTGATTTAAAAGTGTTTTGGGATGAAAGACATGAATGATCATTATCATCATCAGAATAGTCTTTGTTGTCAGCCTGAATTTAGCAGACAATGGGTGTGTCTACATGTGCAATTCATGGCACTGTAGTTTATTGCTCCTGGGTGCCATATTGGAGCCTAAGAAACTTGTGGACTTTTGAGTGCATAAGAAAGTTATGGAAGCTCCATCACTGGAGGCGTTCAAGAAAAGGTTGGACAAGTATTGGTCAGGGGTGATCTAGGAGCAGCTATGTTTATGCTCTTCTATGGTAATTCCCATGTTTCTGTGCTTTGCTGGTTGCACTTGGGGCCAGAAAAGAATTGTTTTCCTGTCCTGCTGATACATGTGTTCTGGAGATTTTTTTTACTCTTCCTCAGAAGCATTGGATTCTGGCTGTAGCCAAGTCTGGGGATTTTGACTAGGCTGTGCCAATGCTCCTACTGGGCCTTAAACCTGGAGGTTTCTGGTTACAGGGTCTTGCCCTTCTGCTCTGAGTTGGACTGATCACCATATTTGGGTCAAGAACCAATTTTATCCTTTGATCATATTGATATAGAATCATAGAAAACTAGGGTTGGAAGGGACCTCAGGAGGTCATCTAGTCCAACCCCCTGCTCAAAGCAGGACCATCCCCAACTAGATCATCCCAGCCAAAGCTTTGTCTAGCCAGGTCTTAAAAACGTCCAAGGATGGAGATTCCATGACCAATGGACTGTGGAGACCTTTGGTGATACAGACTGTGGAGATTTTTGCCTTCCTGTTTAGCTGGGCTGGGGAGCCACGGGGGGGAGAGGGGGGAGGGGGGGTGTGAGGTTGATGGCTCTCTTCTTTGGCTCTCTCAAGCATATTTTAATAGTCCTTGCAGCAGCAGGACATTGGCCACAGTGATTCCCCTGCTTTACCTGTAGCAGGTTAGGGCATTATGTCTTGTGGTTGTGTCAGGGTTGAATGTGTAGTTTTGCTAAAAGGTTAGACAATGGCTTTGTATAGGATAGTTTGAGTGGGGATGATCCTGTTTCAAATGGGGTTACATTAAATGACATGTGAAGATCCCATCCAGTCCTACTTTTCTATGATTCTGTGACTGGGTACTCCCCCTCTGTGTTTCTGTCTCCAATGCAGGGTGGAGGCTTTGATGTTGCGGACCGGATGTTTCACAGTGTGAAGAACACATGGGACTCAGCATCACGAGAAAACATGAGTGATGTCAGGGAGCTCATCCCTGAATTCTTCTACTTGCCTGAGTTTTTAACCAACTCTAATAATTTTGAATTTGGTAAGTCTTGAATGGAACAAGAGCACTCCTGCTAGTGTTGTGGTGTGAGACAGAACCTCAATGTGTCAAGATACCTTGGCTGATGTGGCTCCTAGCTATGCAGTTTGAAATATGCCCCCAGTATCCCAATGGCAAGGAGTTTTAGTTTCAGTCTCCCATTTCAGCATTGTACTTTGCTAGTTTGGAGCTAAGCTCTTGATCTAGAACAGTGGTTCTCAACCTTTTTTGTACTGAGACCATATGGATAGGACCCATTTCTAAAGATCAATGGCCGGTCCTGACCCACAGCCCCCTGGCCCTGCTGGTGTCCCTCATTCTCAATCCACAGCCTCCTGCCCCCCAGCCCTGCTGGAGAGGACCCCCGGTTGCTCCCATCCTGCTCAGATAGAACACGGTGGGTGCAGTGGCTGTGGCTCATTCAGGCAACACTGGAGCAAGTCTGGCCCTGGCATGGGGTGAAGGGAGGAGGAGAGGAGGCCTGTGGCACCCTGCATGCCCTGGGCTGGGGTTCCTGTGCTGTGCCAGGCAGCCTGGTCATGGCCCCACCTGCCTCCTGAGCAACGTCTCTCAGGCACCTCACAGGGTACGAGCACCAGCCCTGGTGCTGCCAGCCCAGCCATGCAACTCTGCCACCCTGAAAGGACTGCCCCCACTTTCCCCCACTGGAGGGGCAGGTGCCTTCCCCCCCGATTCTCCTGCCTTGATGCAGCCTTAGTGTCTGGCCGCCTTCTCCCAGTACTGGCAGGCACCTGCCCCCTCTCACGCACCCATCCCCTCCACACACACACGCACGCACACACACACATACACACACTCATGTGCGCACAGACACACATACATAGACAGTCCCCAAGCCCTGAACCTCCAACCCTCCTCCCTATACATTTACCTGCATCCAGCTGCTGGTACAGCTCCCACCACCCTGCCTGGCTGCATGCCGGTCACGTGTATGTGAGCACGCAGACAAATAACTAAATAGTTATTTTTCCAAATATTTAGTTGGACTAATAAAAGATACCACATCTACCCAGAGAACTTTGTCTGCCAGAACATGGATCTAAACTTTGCATTTGAACCCTTTTTGTTAACCCTATATATAACAAGGGCTGAAGTAGCCTCCCACTCTCAGCAGCATTTGCAGTCAGGGCCTTGGCCTCAGTTTAGATTTTGTGATTAAAGCCCAGCTCTGAGAGAGACAGAAGGTACAGTGCCACTATAGTTAGTGTTTATGTGATTTCAGGCCCTCCTTCAAACTCATAACAAAGGCTGTGCCCAATTGTAAAAGCTTGTTGTAGCTGGTCATTGAAGCCAAGTTGTCAAAACTGATCAGAAGTAAGGCTTGCTGCATTACTCCCTTGCGTGCTGCTGGTTACAGAAACTAGCATATCTGACCCATACTACCCATGGGTTTGCTTGGCTTGTGTTTGCAGTCAGGGCTGGAATGGAGTTAATTCTAGGAATGTGTACATTTTTTATTGTGGTAATAACTAATAGTGGGGGAACTTCTGAAGAATCAATTCTTGATGTTAGTTTGCATCTTTATTCTTATGTCCTCTCTGCTGTTTAATCACTATGGATCTACTAAACTAGATTGGGAATCCCAAGAGAAATAGCTTCTTCCAGTATTTTAGGGGATCTGGTCTATATCTGAGGCAGGACCCAGAACTGCAGTGGTACTAAAATTTACTGTAACTTCTCAGGCCTGTGGCTTGCCTTGTTGAAACAGAAATCAGAAATGGAAACTAAACTATAATTTCTCCAGCTGATTCTTGTGTCTTATCTTCCCTTTGTGGATGTTGTAGGCAGCATGCAGGATGGAACTGTGATGGGAGATGTACAGCTTCCCCCCTGGGCAGATGGAGACCCTCATAAATTCATCAATTTACATAGGCAGGTCAGTAACTACTTGAAATCTGAAATGCCATGATCTGACATTGCAGTGGATCCCAGTAAGTAGGAGATGAATATGTAGTATCCAAACCACAGCACTGATTCCAAGTACACTGCTCCCTCTGCAGACTATCATACCTGGTTCTGAATTTTGCGTGTGACACTTGTCTCTGTGGTAAGCCAATTCCAACTTGCTATGCAAATGCTCTAAACTTGATGAAGTTTGGATCTGGATCAGAGTGACATGGACCTTGTCTGTCTGCAATTGCATGTGTATAATGCATATTTGCTCTCCCAGCTGTGTGAGCATATCACACAGCTGCTTGATTATTAGAGTTAACTAGCTACCTTTGTCACTGTCAAATCATTCCAGATCCTGGTAGCTTTTACTAACACAGCCTGATCTAATTGCTGTTTCACACTGACTTTAGTGTTGGTCACCCACTGGCAGTCTGAAAGCAAACAGCCCTAAAATGCTGGGGCGTATGACAAGTAATTCTATTTACTAATGACTAGAAAAGACCTAGTCCTGTTGTGTGTCTTGTGGTAGAGACAAAACCAGATGGTGACAAATGCAAAGGGGATTTATCTAGAGAGTGCTAAATGCAGAGAGTTTTGGTGGTGCACTTTAACTCTCAGACTGGTTTGCTTTACCACTGAAGGTCACTATGCAGGGTCCCCCTCAGTCATGGGGTAAGGTGAGGAGGAAATGGGCTTTCCTAAAGTTTACTGGGGCGTGTCCACACCAGCATGCATGTGCCTCTTGCAGTGTCTCAAGCCCCTTTGAGATGCTGCAAGATGCATGTGCAGGAACAAAAAACATTCCCTGCACTGCATTTTTGTAGCGCAGGGACAAAATTTGACACCTGGATATCTAGGTATCTAAAAATACCCCAGGAGAAAAAAGAGGGGCAGGGCACGGTCCCAGACAGTGCCCAGAGCCAACCGAAGGCTTGGTCCTCTAAAGAGATGCTCTGGTAGCCAGCCAGAGCATCTCCATGGCTGGCCACTTCCCCAGTACTGAAGCACACTGCCTGCCCATATAGGGCAGGCAGCAGTGTAGGTTGCAACGACCGGGACCTGGGTCCCATGCCAGGTAAATAGGGGGTGGGCGGGCTAAAAGAGGGGGGAGGGGACTATGGGGCCCTGCCCAGCCCCCCACTTGCTTTCTCAGCTCCCTGATCACTTCCCCAGCTACTCCTCCCTTCCCCCAGCTCCCCAGTTGTTTCCCCAGCTTCTGCCTCCTTCCCCCAGGGATGCTTGGTGGTCCAGCTCCTTGGTGCTGGCAGCAGTGGCTGCAACCACAGCAACAGCAGCAGTGGTAGTGGAGTTGGTGGTTATGGGCCAGGCAGCCATTTGCTGTGGCAGAGGTTGTGCAAGCAGCAGTAGGCCAAGTGGCTGCAAGATGAGTGGGGCTATATTGCTGCAGCCCTCACTCACCTGGTACTGCTGAGGACCATGTCCACTGGGGCTTCAGGGCCCCAGATTCTGGCACAGGCCCTGCCCACTGCTACCCATGCTCCCAAATTCCATGCCAACTAGTAGCCAAATAGAGTAGCATCATGAGCTATGTTTGACAACTCTGGTATAGACATATGCAAGCTAGCCTACAATTAGCCATTTTGGTTACTGCCAGCTATGCGGTTACACTAATCTTGATTTCAGTATAGGCTGCAAGGCCCACCTGAGGAGCTGCATAAATACATAGGCAGTTAGTCTGTGCTAAGCTCTGTCCTGCTACAGCTAACCTGATCCCAGGCAGCTAGTTTTATTTGCATATGCCTGTATGAGCTGCAGGAGTTGCTGTTTAGTCACAGTAGCTCGTTATCTCAGATTCCACTCTGAGATATATACCTTTATGCTGTGAGTATGTGTTGTGAATTGTGGAATAAGCAGGCTATTGTGACTTAGAGAACTGGATGGTAATTATCCAGATGGACACTGATGAGTCAGTGAAGGCACTGATTAATTTCCTCATAGGTAAACAAACAGCCTGTAATTTCCAGGACACTGCACTGTCCTGGTGTCCCTTTCCTTGTGTCTTCAGTGTCTGTCTAGGTGGAAGGTAGGGCAGGGTAGCACCTTAGAAACTGCTGACTTGTTTCCAACTATGCCATCCTGCATGTTGTTCTATCTGTAACATCTTCTCTTAGGCCTTGTGATCTTCATTCCTTTCCTAAACAGAACCAGGATCCCATAAAACCCAGCTAAGCTTTCTCCACTCATTAATTTGTCTCACTGTTGACAATATCATTATTTTTACCCTGTCACTCAAGCCTGTAGCAGTGTTTGTGTGTGGGTGGGTAGGGGGTGTCGGTCACTTTTGCTCTCCCTTGTCCCCTGCCCCATATATCATCACCACCACCACCACCACCAATTCAATACTGTTAATGTTGTTTCATTGTTATTTTTGTTATTTAGTATTATAGGCCCAGGTTCTAGGCTGCCTCCAGTGTCTTCATCCATTCCCATCTGTTGTATGCCTTCATTCTCCAGGCATCCACATTTAATTTCTGTATGTCTGACATTACATCAACTAGCCATGTTTGTCTTATTTGTCATTTGTGGTCTGATTTTTTTTTAACCTCATTTGTTAATTGGGTATACAGAGCTTCTATATTGTTCATGTTTTTCAGAGCATTTATGAGAGCTATATTGTTGGCGTATATAAGGACTTTATATTCTCTATTCAGTTGAACTCCTTCCTCATGTTATTTGTGCCCCTCATTACCTTTTCCAATACCAAGTTGAATGGATCGAAGGCAAACTGTCTCCCTGTCTCAGTCTGGTTCTGATTGGAAAGGGACCTGATTTTCTTCCATAAGCACTAATTCTGTTTCTTGATTCATACACACAAATTTTAATAAATTCAGTTAGCCCCATATATCCATGCAGTATTCAAAGCTGCTCTTTCTTCATTCTAACAATTCAAAGGTTGATCTCTCCCCTCCATTCACAACATAACAGTGCCAGCAATGATATCTTCACCGTTGCACCTTGCTGCTCTCTGATCACCCTGATGCCTGCAGCCCATACAAGGACAGCAATAAGGATGGCTTTTTTATGTGGCATTCTGACCATGACTCCTGCCTATTATGCTTTGAAGCTTTCCACACCTTGCCTTCCACTGTGGTATCAAATTTAAGTTTCTTATCCTCGCTTTCAGTCCCAAATGACTCTTTTCATTATTTGCTTGTCCCTTTTGCATCGTATCATCTCACTGTCTCCCTCTGCTTTGCCACTAATGCTGGCATCTATATTCTGTTTCACAGTACCATCATATCATTTGTCTACTTCTCTAGCAAACCATTCCACACTCTGGTCCATAAGTAGGCTTGGCAGAATTTGATTTTTTAAATAATTTTGATGGCTAAAATCAATGTTTATTTTTAGGCATTTATTTCAATTTTTTAGCAATTTAAATTTTCAGGATTGTGCAGAATTAGGGCGGTGGGGGGCACACATACAAAGACATGCATGCACACATGCGCATGCACATGCACACAGACATATCCTCTCACTTCCCAGCAAGGAAATCTCTGGTGGCTGCAGTGGCATCTGCTCTCGGTAGCCAGCAGCTCCCTCTGCCTGCTGGCTCCCACCTGAGATTAAGGGAGGGCCTGGCTTGCTGTCTAGTACCCTGCAGGCACCGAGCTAGATACACACACGAGCTCACTTGGGCACTGTGGCAGCAATCTCTTCTTATGTCCCCTTTTTACACTGGCTGCAGACACCAAGAAAAAAAAAACTTACCTGGCCAGGTCTGGGAACACCACGACACCTGGCATGCTGAGGTAAGCCACCAGGAGGCATGGAACTTGCCCAGTGAAGACTGAGCAAGTGACGCTGCTCTAGTGCTCTGAGGAAACTCACCCAGCAGGAGCTGGGGAAATCAAGCTGCTGGGGATGCCAGGGAGGCTATGACCCCAAGTGAGGAGCCAATCCAACCTACCACCCAGATAAATGAAGTTGGATGGTGGGTTGTGTTTTGTACTTCTCTTCAGTTAGAGTGCCGCAAGCACAAAGTTTAACACCCAGCTCCTCCCACAAGCTTAGAAAAGGCGCGAGAAAACAGCATACCATTCTGACGTCAGGGGGAGGGGGGGGAGAAGGAGGAAGTCTTTAAAAGCCGCGCCAAGTCCGCACCACGGCAAAAGCCATTTTGGGACCCCGCGGATCAATCCCTTCTGCCGCGGTCTGGCCAACCGCGTCAGTACTTCTCCGCCACCGACTGTCCCAGCGTACCCCTTCCCTGTGCACCGACCCGATTTGCGATCTGCGAGAGAGAGTCATTGATTTGTTTTGTAAACAGAAAGTGTTTAATCAAGCTGCTGTACCTACGTGTCTTGTTCGTTGGCGTGTAAGTAAACAAATAAAAGTTTCTTTGTTACAATTTACAAAACTCATGCCCTGTTCTGCGATTGGAAGGCTCCGTGATCCACAAACAGAGAAGAAAAAGCCTCTCCCTTAAAGGAAAAAAGAACAACCTTAGTGTGCCTCAGGTTCTGACCCTGCAGGGCACGACAGGTTGCTTATGGGTGGCCCATAGGCTGGGGAGGTGGGGACACTGGGAGAAGGAATGCCCCAGGGAGAGAATATTAAACCCTCAGGAAAGAGGGCAAGAGGAGACACTGAAGACAGTGAGTCTTGGAAGGTCCTAGACAAACCTGGGTAAAGAAGGGATTTGCCCAGAGGAACCAAGTAAAAGAGCCCACTGGCTCAGAGCAGCTTCAGACAGTGGAGCTGAAGCCCAGCACAGATTCTGAAGTTTTTCTTTTGTTGTATTATGTAGTAATCCCAAGCTAGGGAAATGTAGCAGGGGAAAGCCAGATTCCCTGCACACCTGAGTTCTGAGTAATCAAGCCAGAGAGTCAACACCTGAGACCCAGTGGAGACCCTGGGACTGGCATGCAGAGACCCCATCTCCCTAGAATCCATTGATCCTGGAGAGAAGGAAGACTACCGCAAGTAGGGTTGAAACATTTGAGGAGGAGCAGACCGCCTACAGGGCATGGCCATCAAACTCCCATGATGCCCACAGCCAGTTGAGCTAGAGAAAAACCAAGAACTGGCAATGCACACTCAGTACCAACAGGAAGAGACAACTCATCACCTGAGAGGAAAGGGGCAGGATGTAGGGGTGGTTGAGGCCTGCAGAAGACCAACCTTTTCCTTATGATCATCACCAGAGATACCATCTATACTCCCGAAGAATAACTTGATATCAAAGATATGGCAGGCAAGAGGGAAAGAAGATAAGGCAGAGGTCCCCGTCATTCCAATGGGATGAAGAGTAGTGGGTAAGCCCGCCCACTCACAACCGCCACTGCCATTTTTCAGTGCAGGGATGCTGATGCACATGACACTGGAATCTGCTGGAACATAGTAATTACCACACCTCAGCGGAATATATTAATCAAGTCTGCTCTGACACACTGTAATTATAGTGCATCAGAGCAGCCTTGTACCTCAGGCACCTTTGCTCCTTATTCACTTACTCTAATGTACTAAAGTTATTTTGGTGGAGCATGGCTGTGATGAAAGTTAAATTCTTGGTGAGTACTTTGGGGCAGAGGCTTTGAGTTTATTTCTGTTTGAAAAAACTTAGAGCATTGTGGAAGCCGCCAGAAACCATTAATACTGGGACTTTTACATTGTCATTTTATTTTATACATAGGTTGACTTCAGTCTATACTATGGATTAATGATCTAAACACTTTGGGCCAAATGACATTTACATTTCATATGTCTAAGTGGTATGTACATAGCTGTATAACTGCAGTTTTTGACACTTACTTGCATACAGTTTTAGATACTGTTTGGCCCTGTGTGCCTACTTGCCAGATGTCATGTAGAGGAGGAGGACCTCCACCTTTTAAGCCTACTGTCCTACTGGTTAGACCATTTGTCCAGGGAGCAGGAGATCTGGGTTGTAATCCCTCTTCACCTAGAGGGAATTTTAACCTGCACCACCTGCCTCCCAGCAAAATACTCTAACCATTAGGCATCAGGCTGGGCACTTTGGGTCTGCCCCAGTTTACCTTGCGTTTACTATACATTGGGTAAAATAGGATCATAAGAAAGTAGGGCTGTAAGGGACATCATGAGGTCATCTAGTGCAGCCATGTACTCAAGGCAGGATAATCTCTGACTGAACAATCCCAGTCAAGTGTCAGTCTAACCTGCTTTTGAAAACTTTCAGGCATTGAGACTCTACAACCTTTCCAGGTAGCCTGATCCAATGCTTTGCTGTCCTTATGGTCAGAAAGTTCTTCCTTATCTCCAACCTAAATTTTCTCTTCTGGAGTTTAAGGCCATTACTCTTAGTCCTGCCCCCTACAGCCACAAAGAAAAGTTTTTCTGCATCCTCTTCATAATTGCCCTTAAGTTGTTTGAGTGCTCTTATCAAATCCCCCCATCTTTTCTTCTTCACAATGAATAGTCGTAGTTCTTTCAGCCTTTCTTCTTAAGTCATTTTCTCAGTACTGTATTAATTTTAGTCAGTATTTTTTTTTGGTCATTCTTTACACATCTTCCAAAAAGTTTGTGGCCCAAAACTGGACAAAGTGCTCAAGGTGAGGCCTTACTAGCAACAGACCAGCATCAGACAAGTTTCTGCCCCATTGGAAACAGGGATCTAGCCTATAGATTCAGAGTATATTTCCTTCAAGGGCAGCTTCTGTTTTACTGAGCCATACCTCTTCTGCTTTCTTTTCTTTCCTTTGACCACACTTATCTCCCTTTCATACTTTTATGGATTGTGAGGCTGGAAGGGACCTTGGGGAACCATCGGGTCCAGCCCCCTGCACCAGGCAGGAAAGACAACAGAGAGTCAGGTGACCCGAGCAAGGTGACCATCCAGTCTCCTCTTGAAGATTTCCAGGGTAGGCTATTGCACCACCTCTGGGGGCAGCCTATTCCACAGTTTAGACACCCTAGCTTTGAAGAAGTTTTTCTTACTGTTGAGCCTGAAATGGTCTTCCAGGAATTTGTGGCCATTACTCTTGGTTTTCCCCAAGGTTGCCCTGGTGAACGGTTGTTCACCAAGCCCTTGACGTACTCCCCTGTTGTAGCAGTAAGCCACTATCAAGTCTCCTCTCAGCCTTTCTCTTTTTCAGGCTGGAGAATCCCAGGTCCCTCAGCCTTTCCTCGTATGGCTTGCCTTGCAAGTCTCTGATCATATGGGCAGCCCTTCTCTAGACTCTCTCAAGCTTTACCCTGTCTTTGTTGACGTGTGGTGCCCAGTACTGGACGCAGTACTCCAGCTGCAGTTTCACCAATGCTGAGTAGAGTGGAAGAATAACTTCCCTAGTTTTGCTGGAGATGCATTGATTGATGCATGGCAAGGTATTATTTGCCCTGTTGGCTACAGCATTGCACTGATAGCTTATATTCATACTGTGGTTTATTATTACCCCCAGGTCCCTTTCATTTGTGGTGCTGATCAGTTTGGCATTGCCAAGCCTGTAGGGGTGTGTGTCTGTGTGTGTGGGGGGCGGGGGGAAGTTTTCCCCAGGTGAAGCACTTTACATTTCTCAACATTGAACTTCATTTGATTCTGATCTGCTCGACTTGCTAGCCTGTACCTGCAGCCTATCTTCAACTGTGACCACACTTCTCCATAACTTGGTATCATGGGTGAAGCTGGACAGTGAGCTCTTCACCACTGCGTCCAAATCATTGATAAAGATGTTAAAAAGCATTTCTTGGCTTTCCATTGATACAGGCTTAAGGGAAGAGTTGAGGAGTGCTCTGGGCAGTGAATAGCCTTTGGTGTGACTGGTATGGAACCTTTTTGGGAAGCAGGAGATTTAGGTTCAAATCCCCTCTAGCTGCTGTGTAAGATAGTGCTGTTGTATGGCAGAGTAATTTACTGCACTGAAACGCACATGTAGACAGTAACCGGGCAGGGGCCAGACTCCTGCTTGCCGCTTAGCCCCATGGCACTGTGTTTTTAGCACCCTCATGCCCCAGCCAGCCCCTCCGCCACCTGTTGCTGTCACCTGAAGCCCAGGGCTGACTCCCCCTGTACCCTCCCTCCCCGCCGGCCCCTGCCAGCCCAGGCATGCTCTACCTCATTTCAAATTGCTGCTGTCATAGGCACATGTGTAAATGCACCTGGTAGCAGTTTATTTAGGCTCTAACTGCTCCAGAATTTATTGCTTCACCTTAATTTCATGTGTAGATGCACCCCCTATTCTTAGTGCTATGGTCTCAAGTGTCCCCAAGTATAGTAACTTGATTCATTGTCATGTCTCTACACCTTTTAGTAACCCAAACCAATCCATTTAATTTATTCAGTCACTAACCAGCCCTTTTACAGAAACAATATAAATATTTGTGCTTTTTGTTTAATTTGTATTTTAGTAACACCTAAAAGTTCTGACAAGATCACAAGCTCATGATTTTCAAAACCACATAAATATTTAGAGTTGAGTTGGTCAGAATTTTTGATTGAACCATTTTCCATCAAAAAATGCAGCTCTTTTGGAATAGAAATGTTGTGCAGAAATGTGAGAGGTTTGATCAGAACACCTCAAAAATATTCATTCCAACATTCTCATTTTGATGATGAAGAAACATTTTATTTTGATGTTATTGTTCTTTTCCTTGCAACTTTAATATAATTTTAAAATGTGAATTCAACCATAATATGTAGGTAAAGATAACATTTAATATTTTATGTTATGGTTCTGATATTGTCAAAAATGAAACAAGTCATTATTTCCAAATGAAAATTCTTTAGTTTCCATTATATAAGACATTTGAGAATTTCGTTTTTTTCATTCCAGTATGGACAGAAAATGCATTTCCAATTGGCATAATTTCCCCTAGAATAAAATTTCTGTTTTCTGACCAGTTCTAGTGGTGAGGGGCAGCTCTTGGCTGTTCCAGTTTACAATCTGCATGCACAAAGGAAGGATAAGGGAGGCCTCCTTATCCCTGTTTAGCAGATAAAGAACCATTGTATAGAGTAAGCAGTTTGAACAAGGTCAGACAGAAAGGGTGTGGCAGGGACAGATCGCCTGAGTCCTAAGCCAGTTACCATCCAGAATTTACCAGGAAGAGGCAGATACTTTTTCTAAGACAACTTTCTGTACACTATAAATTGTGAAGGCCAGTTGGATAAAATGAGAACATCCCCAAACCTGCAGCTACACAAGGGAATGATGTGACTTGCTTCCTGTCTGGTCATTTTTGGTCCCCCAGCCTGAAGGACCAGGTACCCATTTATAGCTACATTGCCAGAGGGTGAGTGGTAATTTAGCTCAAGTCCATAGTGGGGCCCAAGCTCAGGCCTCTGGAGCTGTAGCTATTCTACCATCACCTCCCAGCTCAGCCCCCTGTACCATGCTTAAAAGATGAGATACTCTGCAGTGTTTAAAGCAAATCCCTGTGGTTCATGTTAATGTGCATCTCTCTTTTTCATAGGTGGGCCAAATATAGGTAAAAACCTAACTTTCCGCTACATACTAACCTGTCACTTGGTTGCATTTGAATTCATTCATTGCTTTATTTTGCTCTCCTGAGAGTGCCAAGCAAAGTTTACAGTATGTAATTTATATACTAACTGCTTCTATTAATGAGAATGAGTTTTGAGCCTAGGCATAAATGTTTTCCTATTGTTTGCAGTGTATGACACACTTGTTCTCTCTGCTAACATGTAATCATTATAGCTAGGGACAGGGTAATTTAGACCAGATGCACTGGACTAAGTATCTGCTCTGTGAAATGAGCCATTCTTTTGGCACCCATTAGCATGCTTCTTTCTGATGTGTACTGTGGGATGGTGTGCCTGGGAGATCTTCTAATTCAGCATGAGGGATCACTCCACAGTCAGACCAGTTACAGCACTTTTAATAACACAGCACACACACGGTCCATTGCTGTTTGAAGTCACTGGGCAAATATGAATGGCCTGGAAGGTACAGCCCTGGCTTGGAAAGAATATAGTTCCACACTACCACTTTGAGAGTTCCCAGAAGCCTGTCTTAGGCATTAGGGAAAGATGGAAAGAAGCCTCAGTACTATGGCTGTCTATACACGTGCTCTGCGGTGGGAAGAGGGTTAATTAAAGCAACTCCTGAACAGTAGCTTTAATTAAAATGCCACAGCATCTGGTGTATTCAGTGTCCTGTATTTCAAAATGGCCATGGGGGCAGTTCAACTAAATCTTGTTCTATGAGTTTTAGTTAAAACACCTGTACCACCATTTTGAAATGCAGGACACTGTATACACGTGATGATGAGGCATGCTGTAGCTTACTAATCAGAATGCTCCAGAACACTTGATTAATCAAGTCTGCTCATTTAATCGAGTCTGCTCTGGTGTTAATAGTCTGGGATTAATCAAGTCTACTCTGACACATTCTAATTAGAATGGTTTAGAGCACAAGTATAGGCACCCTAAATTGCACTTACACAGGGTAAGGCTGGCTCTCTGGGGGCTGTAGAAGGGACATGAATCTGCCTGTCCATCCTTCACACTGTCAGCAAGTCCTTACAAATCTTTCCAGCTACATATCCTGCTTTGTCCACGTGCAGCTTTGTGTGAACCCCCAAGGGAGGAGGGATAGTTGCTTGTAATTACTCCCTTTGAACCTCTCTGGTTTTTGTTATGGCTATTCATCTTGTGTAGCAATTTCATCTCGTGTAAATAAGTTTGTTAAAGTCAAGCCTATCTAAATTAGCCAGTTCCCTCTGGGTACATCTATACATGCTTTAATGCATAATGATTACTGCGCATTAATTTTAGTACCTGTAATAACAGGTACTAACTCAATGCACAGTAACCCGCACTACTATGCAGTTGCACCAGCACATAGCTTTTTAGTGGCACTAATGCACAGTAGGTTAATTCCACCATTCATTAGTGCTATAGCCTGGCTTTTGCTGTGATGCTTTAATGTACAGTAGAATTAGTCTACTGCTTATTTAGCATCTCATGTAGCTGCATCCTGTGACCTCTAAAAAATTTGGAAGACACACCAGCAGCCTTCCATTGTGCTTTTTAGGGCAAGGGACTTTGGTGTTGTAATTCTTATCAGCTGCAATTTGGTGGCTTTTGTCACTAAGTCCAAAATGTGATTGGATTTGCTGATCAGGACCACAAAGTTCTTAGCACTTCAGTCAAACAACTCGCCAGTTCATCTTCCTTATTCTCTTCCTGGGCCATACATGGCCTTTCTGTTACCCCTCAGAGCAGCACCCTCCACTCCTCTTGTACCATTACCCCTCTGTCCTGACCTACAGCACCACCTACAACTTCTGTGCCCCTCCTGAGAACAGAAAACTCATTTCATGGAACCATTCATTGATGTTATAATGGGGCAAGAATATCTCCTAGGTTGAAGCCATTAAGCTTACTTGGATTTCTGACCAAAATAAAGCACAGAATGCAGGTCTGTAGAGGCAGATGATAGACACATTAACCTGTTTAGGATATGTCTATGCAATGAAATGAAGGTCTCTGCATAGATATCATGCTACCATGTAGGTACATCTACATGCTGTTATGGAGCAAGAAGAAATTGCAGAGCTTACTGCTCCGGAGTTAATTGCTCCTGGGTGTACATTCAAATGCTGCATCTGGGAGCAATTAACTCTGGAGCAATAAGCTCCACAGTATGTTCATGTGCAGTATGTGGAGCCGGGTCAGAGCAGCTCTGGCTGGCAGGGGGTTCTGGGGCCAGCCTTCCAGCCTGGGACTGCTCCCCCCAGTTCAACATGCTGTAGGGGGGTTTGCTGAGGCATGAGGGAGCTTTAGTGTGGGAGCCAGCCAGCAGGCATCCCTTGCACTGAAGTACCTCATGCTCCAACCAGCCCCTCCAGTGTCTATACATGCACTGCTGCAGATCTTTTATTCTGTAGCAGGATAGTGCTTGTAAATACAACTTGTAAATACAAGTACTATCCTGTCGTGGAGTAAATTAGTTTACTCCAGGCTAATATAGGCATATAGTTTCATAGTTTCTAGGGTCGGAAGGGACCTGAGCAGATCATCTAGTCCGACCCCCTGCCATGGCAGGAAAGAGTAC
>NW_017728951.1:34548125-34590314 GCF_001723895.1 Crocodylus porosus | reverse complement strand
GAACCCCACTGCCCACGTCCTTCCAGGTTGAGAAGGACTCATCCACTACTATGTGTAGAAGCCAAGATGTTTACTGTGCCACTAATTAGTCAACTGCTCAGTAAGCATCTCATGTATTAAATTAATTTAGATAGCATTGTTAACATCAGAGGAGAAGATATAGCAGCACCAGATTCAGCATATGTTAGCAATCAGTACCCGGGAATGCTGTGATGTTTGTACTTTGGTTTCATGTAAAAGCTAAAGCCTTTGTCACTGAATTTTTACTGCTGTATACCTATAGCTGTACCTAAATCAAGTTAGTATGGGTACAGTGATATATACTACAATTGCACCTTCATATTGTTATGCAAGCCTACCCTTAGCCTCTTTGGTCAATTTCTTATAAAGCCCATGTATCCTGAGAAGTGATTGGAATTTGAAGCATCCATATTCACTCTTTTCTAAATCTAAATGCTTTGTAGGAAATTTAACCTCCCAATTCAGGATGTTAATTATATTTCAAAGAGATGCACTCTGTTGAACAAGCTTTTGTTGTTGGTTTCAGGCTCTGGAAAGTGACTATGTCAGTGCACATCTTCATCATTGGATTGATCTGATTTTTGGTTATAAGCAACATGGCTCAGCTGCGGTGGAGGCAGTTAACACCTTTCATCCTTATTTTTATGGAGACAAGATGGACCTCAACAGCATTAGTGATCCTCTGATTAAAAGCACCATCCTGGGCTTCGTCAGCAACTTTGGGCAGATACCAAAACAGGTACGCTATGAACTTCCCTCTTCCACATCTACTCAATTCAGCATATTAAATATCAGGGCTGAACAGGAGTGTAGGTAAATAGCAGAGCATTTACATTTTTGGATCTAGTAGTATTTTTAGCCCCCATTTTACACAGGTATAAATGACACATGATAAAAGGTGACAGGCAAAGAGGGGAAGTGGGGCATGGAACTAGCACAGTTGTAGCTGACAGCAGACTGAGAAGACACCTCATTTGGAAGGTGTCCTTGAGGGCAGAATGCAGAATCTTTGTCACTGGTGATGTTGCATGGGAAAGAGAGAGCTCCATGGTGGTCCTGCAAGGCTGGAAGACAGAAAAATGTCCTTTACAAATTTTGAAGTGAGCAAATGTATTTTAGATTCAATGAGAGCCGATAAATATGGAACCCTTATGATGTCCATTCCACATAGTTTTCCTTCAGTTTGGAACCTTGTTTTAATCAATGCTTAAAAAGTGCTTTGCAAGAAATTAAGGGCTTGATTTTTAGAATTAGTTAGATCTGGTAAATCAGGAATGATTCCTCTGAAGTCAGTGCAGGCACAGCAGTATGAACGTGGTGTAAGTGTAGGTTTACCATATGTCCCAATTCATCTGGAACAATCCTGGATATCAGAGGCTGGTCCTGGCTGGCTCTTAAGAATTATAACGGGCATCCCAAAAACTCAGGGGCATGTGGAACAGTTGGAGAGTCATGGAGCCCCTTGCAGGCAGGCAGGCATCACTGCCTGCCCAGATGCAGCCCTGACCCATCGACTTGTGAGAGTTTTGTGGGGAGGAAGAAAGGGGGAGGGCAGTGTCCCGGATGAGGCCTGGATTTCCTTATGGTCAGCCTATGCAAGTGTTAACTAAACCAGACCCATTCTGCTGGCATGCTTGAAATATGCCACCAAAATGCACATTTCAGTTTAATGTATGATGGTTCTCAGCCTTTTTAGTCTTAAGGCACCCCTCCCTAACTGTTCTGACTTTAGTGGCACTCCCTTTCAAAAACCAATTTATTTATTATAGTGCATAAGAAGTAATATGACTAGAAATACATTTTTAAACAAACTGGAAAAAAACATTAATAACCATTCTAATATTATAAAAGTCTTAGCCTGTCTGTCCATCTGTCTGTAACACTTTATTTGCACTCTGATTGGTTGTCTGAAACAACCGGAGTGCTCCAAAAGTGTTCCAGATGGGAGGCGGTGATGCGGCGGAGTGCCGCCACGATGGCAGGGATGGAGCAGCTGGAGTGGGCGGGTGAGGCCAGCACTGCTGGCTTTGTCCCCACAACCCCTTTCCTTCCCCCCCCCCGGCCCTTCTTCCTGCAGATGGCGGCGGCATGGGGTGCTGGCCAAGGGGGATGGAGAGGCAGGGTTCCCTCCCCATCCTGCTCCTGGGAGACGGAGGCGGAGGTGCTCCATCCCCCCACCATCATTCCTGAAGGGCAATTGGCTAGTATTATTAGAATATTATAGTTAATGAGACACTTGAGCCTGACAGTTCTACATCCCATTTTCCAATTTTTCAATTATTCTTATGACTCCTTGCTAAATCCTGTTTAATTTAGCATCATCCCATTTGAATTGAATACACCAAAACTAAATACAAAATTCCTGTCATAGTGCACTTGTACAGAACACAGAAGGAACATAACCTCTCTACCCATATGCAAGATTTGCCTTTTTATACATGAAAGTCATATTAGGCTCCTTAGCTATATTGTTGAGCACATGTCCAGCTGCTTAGCCCCAGGACCTCCAAATCTTTTTTGAAGTACTGTGTCCCAACATGGTGTCCTTCATTCTGACCTACATTTTAGTTCTAGATGTGTCTTATGCTTGGTTGTATTGACATGCATGCTGTTTGATTGCACCCAGCTACCGAAACAATTCCAATTACTCTATCAGTGACCTGTCCTTTTCATTTACCAATCCCTCGTATTTGTGTCATCTCCACACTTGACCCAAATTTATCATGTTTTTAGGCCATTGTTAAAACTATGATGATCCACATGGGAATGCCCTTGAAACAACTGCTACATAACAGCTCATATATAATTATTCCCTGTTTTACAGTTAAAGCTGAGACCTACTGGTTAAAAAGGAATTAAATTCCTTTTTAATTCCTTCAATACATACCATGTTGATTTTTTTATTGTTCTAGTTTCTTAATCAAAATGTTGTATGGCAATTGCCTGACAGAAGTTTTAAATTATTACATCAGCTTTATTACCTTTCTCAGCCAAACCTGTAATCTCATAAAAATTATGTCAAATTAGATTCATTTTCCATTATCATATGTTGACTGGTATTAATTTAATTGCTTTTTATTAATTCTTTGTTAACTGAGTCCAGTAACAGCCATTTTATTATTTTTCCTGCAATTGAAGTCAGGCTGGCACGATGGTATCTTTCTTTTAGTCCTGTTAAACTTCCCTGTTTTTCCAAGACATTAAGAAATCTGTTTTAAGGGCCAGAATCTGCTACACCTGTTGAATGAAATTCTATTCCACCTCATTCAAGTTCCTGAAAATCTATTGATGCATCAATTTTTGTAACACATCATCATCTGGCACAAAAAGCAGCAAAGAGGAAGAGGACCCACCCACCCTTTTGATTAACTGTTTCTTTTGAGGACTTGAGCAGAGTGGAATAGAATCACACTTAAGTATCTAATTCTACTTATGTACCTAGTAGATTGAGCCGGAAATGGACTCAGAAGTCTAGAAGACTCTTCAGCCAAATGTCTTTAATTGCAAGCTTTCGGGAACAAACACGCTTCATCAGGCATTGGAGAAAAGATTGTAAAAGTTCTCCTGGGTAGAAACGAAAGTTTGAATTTCATAGGATTTCACAGAAGAATCAGTAGATGGAAAACTCTGGGCAGTCAGTTCTTAGCTGGTATGAAGCCTTTCACCTCTTGTGAGGATCTGTGATGATGGAAATTACCTTGAAACAAGGGCAGGAGCAGGATCTCATGTTTCAGGTGGTCACAGTTGCTTCCTGCTTAGGAAAATATGAAAATTTCATTTTAAATTTTAAATTCGGCTAAAATTTGATATCTTCCATGTGTCAGGTGTCCAGGTTGTAGCTGTATTGGTCTAGAGGAAAAGGGAATCAGGACTGGTAGTAGAGATGATATCTCATTCTACCTATTAGGCACTCAAGTATAATTCAATTCTATACTGCTCAAGTCCCTGAAAACCAGTTAATCAGTTTTTGTTCTTTCTTTATTTTAGCTCTTCACTAAACATCATCCATCCAGAAATGTCCAAGGAAAAAGTGCATCAGGGAAAGAGTCCGCATTGGCACCTCATACTAGTGGACTTTTACCTCCATTACTCAGCAGCCTGCAAAATCTGAAGATGTCTCCTGTTACTCTCAAAGGTAACTAGGAATTCAGCTGTTTTTCATGTACTAACAAGTGCATACTCTTTGTGCAGGAATAAATATGGATGTTTTTGACCCCTGCATCTTCAAAAATATCTATTTTAGCATAACATTAAATTGGGCTCAGCAGCATCCCTGCTACTATGTCCTTTAGTAATTATTTCTACACATTGAGAGAGAAGTAGTTGAAAAAAAAAGCAAAAACAGGTCATGAAAAATGTAAAAAATTTAAACCCTTTTTGTAGGGATGTATTTCTATAGGTACAAGAAAACCACAAATCATACCACTATCCATTGTGTTGCAAGGGAAGATGAAAGGAAAATGCAAACATCACCATTTTGACACTTTTTGAAATTTTTAGTTTCAGAAAAATAATGAGTACTCAAAGTACATTCATGGGTTTTTATTTAGTTTAGCTTAGCTTTTTGTTTTTGAGGGAGGGGACTGTTGAAAGATACATTGCTACCAGTTCTACTTTCAGTAGAGCCTAAATGCCCCATCCAGGATTAGGGGCCACATGTGTTAGGCATTGTAGGCTCTTTAGATTATCTTTGCACTTGAAAAGTATAAGACAACAGGACAGGCAAGCTGATATAAACAGGCAACAAAAAGTGATTGTCCAAATCACATAACTTTTCAAGTATACTTCCCCCCCTGCATAACAGCCCTTCCTGCAAACTGGTGATCTGTAAAGCTCCCAAAGTCAAACTTCTTTCCATCTCCCATTTATTCCACATGCCCTCCCACCCTTCAAGGGGATACTGTGGACAGTGCTCTATGTTGGGGGGAAACACTCCCAGTCAAAATGACTATAGATGGTACTGTACACTTGTTTCTTCATCCCACCTCTGTTGGTCCTCATTTACCCTTCAGTGATTGTTCTTTAGTGCATCTTAACATTTCATGGGTTTGAGGGAGTTCTCATCCTAGTCTTGACAGTAGACAAGCAGTTGACCTATATAGTCCAGGTTCATGTGATAGAATAAGGCATTATACGTATGAGAGAGCCAACACCAGTCCCGTAAAACTTGGGACAAACACTTCCTGACTTTCACAGGATACCTCAGACAGCAATTTGCTTCCACAGCTCCACCTATCATGGTCTCTCCATCTCATTCCTCGGGTGGGTTTCTGCTGTGGTTCTGGAGCTCAGCATGGTTATGAAGATTCACAAGCGCTGTCACCGGCACAAGAGAACAAAATCACTCTTAGCATTCTGATAACAGGATGAGCTCTGATATGTGTCTTTCTGTCAGAGTCACCCAAAGGACCCATTGGACACATTGTTCATACGGAGAAAAACATTCTGGCCGTTGAGAGAAACAAAGTGTTGATTCCCCCTCTTTGGAACAAAACCTTCTGCTGGGGATTTGATGACTTCAGCTGTTGCTTTGCAAACTACGGATCTGACAAGGTAAATAAGGATAAAATCAAAGAATTTCAAAAGTGACTAGTGATTTGCCATGTCTTGGTATATAGGACACATCATTGAGATACAGGGAAGAGGCCTAATTTTCAGCAAATGCTTGTATAGCAATTTCTGAAAAATCAGGGCTCTCTGAGAAATTCAGGTCAGTACCTAAAGATAGAAAACTTGAAACCTTTTTGACTAAGCCAGAGTACTGATCCAGAGTTCTACTACAGCTCCTCTCACTGTACTATCTGATACACTGAAAAAGAGACCTAGATTACAAATGTTGTTTCCTGATTAGAAATTTTGCCTTGCAGAACTTTCTCCTGGGATCAGGATAGAACCATTTGTCAGTTCCCCTCCATTTCCTAAGCTGAGAACAGTATATCCGTCAAATTGGGTTGACAACTCTGTTTGAATCTATTCCAGGAGGTTTCATCACATGATGTAGTGATATTAATGACTGATCTACTGTACTGTACTCAGGAAGGCAAAAGTACATAATTATTACCTTTTAAAAATCCACTGGCCTACTGTATAAATTGGGTTCAGCATTTAATATTTATTTTAATGAATGCCCTATCATTTATTTTCCGGGTGACTCTCATCAGTCTCCTGCAGATTATATCTAATTCCTGGAGACTCCTGGGCAGTCCTGGAGGGTTGGCAACCCTACCATCAAACACAGTAAGGTCCACACCCCTAGAAAGTTAATTATCTAACTTTTTTGCTGTAAAGAGTCAACAATATGAACCATGGGGCCAGTCACTTGGAGCTGCACTAACAGCTGAGAAGAAAGTAGTGGTCCTATAGTTAGGGTAATTAGGAGATCAGTGTTTAGTTCTCTGATGAACAAAAATTGCTTGTTTGGTTTTGGGCATGTCACTATGTCTCTCCATTTCAGTCGGTAAAATGGGAATTAATGCCCTTTGCTATTTCCCAGGTTACTGGGAGATGTTTTACCACTACAGCAATGGGGCTTCTGTGAGTATATCAGCTAGTAATGTATAGAACAGGAAGATAAATGTCTGCTCCAAAAGGAGATAAGTATGTTCTGGTGGTCTGAGTACAGCCCTGGAGAGCTTATCCAGGCCACAGGGCCAGAAGGTGGAACACCACTGTCCTACATAATACCTTTCCCGTTGTCAGACTGTGGCCTCTCATCATAAGGCCTGTTTTCCTGCCCTCTGATTGTGTGTGGCTTTCCTTTGGACTCTCTCAAGCTTCTCCACATCCTTTTTAAATTGTGGAGCCCAGAATTGGATATAGTATTCCAGCTGCAGCCTCACCAAGGCCAAGTACAGCAGGAGGATGACATCCTGGGATTTGCTAGAGAAGCATTGGTGGCTCATATTCATCTTGTGATCAGTTATAAACCCCAAGTCCCTTTCAGCCATGGTGCTAGCAAGTGTAGCATTGCTGAGCCTATAAGCATGCTGCAGGTTTTTCTTTCCAAGGTGGAGTACCTTGCATTTTTTGGTGTTGAAAGCCATCAGGTTTTCATCTGCCCATTTTCCAAGCCTGTCAAGATTGGCCTGGATCACCATCCTGTCCTCGGGTGTGGACGCTTTACCCCAAAGTTTGGTGTCATCAGCAAACTTGGCCAGTGCTGCTGTTTCTATTATACATATTTCATCTAACAGCTGGAGACATATTTAGCGTGAACATGAAGTACTTCAGTTTATTCTTCAGTAACCGAGAGAAACAATCCTTGCCCACATCCCTTGAGGGTCTTGAGAAAAACTAAAGTTTGTTCAGATTCATTGCAGATAAAAACTGCTGCAGAAACCGTACTAAAGGGAATTCAAGAAGCCCTAAGCTTTGGCCCCATTGTACTCCTTTTGAAGCCACTGCAAATTGTACCCTTGACTTCAGTGGAACAGAGGCCAATGCATAGTGCCTTTGGGAGTCCAGGCTAAATCTAAGTTATTTGCTGTTGCTTTTCTTACGCGTCTAGTAAAGAGTTCAGTAGCATAGATGACCATGTCATGTGATGTTCAAATTGCCATCAAGCTTTCTGATGCCTATTGGGAGCTCAGTATGTACCAAATGTTTTGCTGTGGTCATACAGAAACCCTTTGTACCACAATAACTAGCCCCTAACAAATAAACTAAAGTAACAGGCTATCTGTCTTCTGTACTACTTGTAGTCCCTGCACCTTAGTACCACACCATCTTTAATGCTTTTATCCTTGCAATGCCCCTATCAGTGGGATAGAGCTATTTTCCCCATTGTACACATATGGAACTGAAGTTCAGAGAGACCATAAGTATGTCCATGCTATAGTTATGTCTATGCTGCTGTTACTGCAAGGTAGCATAGACTTTCCCAAACTGGCTTTAAACTCTAGCTTGAATACCGATAGCAATCCAGCTGTGATAGCATGGAGTTCAGTTGGAAGGCAAAATCCTATCAGTCACCCTCCAAGGTGCAGGGTAAATTATCCCATGTTGTTGCTGCTGCCAGGATCTAAGCTACATTATGCTGGATGGGTCTACATTATGTTGCCATCACTGTAGATGGAAATTGTCCGTGGTCTTACAGGAACTTTATGGCCAAGGGAAGACTTGATTCTAGGTCTAACAAGGTTGGGGTTCTAGCCAGAAAGCCCATCTTCCAATCTAGCCAAACATCCATACAGCCATGGTGTTACACAGGCAGGCTTTAAGAGTGTGGAAAATGGGAAAGTCAGAATCAAAGTGGTAGGATGGGTATTCCTTTCTCAGGATCAAAGTGGAAATATGAGGGCCTGAAGTTTTCCTAGCTCTGAAGTTTTCATCTGAGTTACATGCACACCAGCTGCAGTTAAATCTATTTTTGTCATAAATGATTGAAAGCCCGTTTACCTCTTACAGAACATGACAGTATTCGAATGCATGGCAGACTGGGGAAAGTGCCTCTGTGCTGTATGCCCCACACCAACAACTATCATCACTTCTGGAACAAGCTCTGTTGTGTGTGTCTGGGAGATTTCTCTGCTCAAGGACAAAGTGAGCGCCCTAACCTTGAAAAAGGTACAGTACCGTGGTCCATCTGATGTTCCAGCTTAACAGCATATTTGCAGAGCAGTCCAGCTTCCAGCATATTTGCAGTGCGGGGTCAAAATTTAATATCTGGAGATCCAGGTAATCAAAAAATACCCTGGGGGAAATAAGCGGGTCTGGGCTGTGCCCTGAGGCAGGTGGAGACTCAGGGCCTCCACACAGCTGCTCTCGTTGCCAGCCAGAGCATCAGTATGGCTGCTTACCGTCCCTTGCCCTGGTGCTGAAGCATGCTGCCTGCCTGTGCAGGGCGAGCAGTGGTGCAAGCTGCAGGGACCTGGACCTGGGCTCCATAGCAAATAAGTAGAGGGTGGGGGAGGGGCATTTGGGGGGGCAGCTCAGGAGGGGTCTCCTGCCTGGCCCCAGTGCTCCTGCCCTCCTGCCAAGCCCCCTTTCCCCCTACCTGCTCCCCCACTCCCTGCCTGGCCCCTGCCCTGGGGCCGGGTGGGGGAGCAGACGGGGATGGGCAGTGGAGCAGGCAGGGGCCATGTGGGCCCTGCAGGGGGCAGTAGCCCCTGCAGTGGAGCTCTGAGCCCTGGGTGGGGGGGCTGTAGCCCCTGGGGTGGGCCTTTGGGCCCTATGGGCAGGGCTGGGAGCCTGCAGAGGGGGAAGTTCGTGTGTGGGTCAGGGGACCCACCCCTCATAAGCAACCCCCCACACAGTTCCCCCATAGCCACAGTCCCCCCCACTATTCTTCCACACCTACTCACACACTGACCCACATCCCCCCACATCCCTTCACACCCACCCGCATCCCCCCACATCCCTTTCCACCCCTCTCCTGCAAACCTCCCATCCTCCCATCACACATGCATTGTGTGATAAAAAACCAAAAGCAAACATCAAAACATATAGGTGTTTAGAATGTATTATATTGTGATGATAGTGACACGTGTAGGCTTCCAAATTACTTTAACATTGTAAATAGAGCACTAAAACATGCCCCAACTGATCTCTCTCTCTCTAAATATATCTGTCTATTTATCTCTCTACACACACACACACACACACACGCCAATTGCTCGTCAGGAATGGGGGGGCAGAGTGCTGCCACCCACCACCCCGTGCTTCTGCCTCCCAGGAGCGTGGGGGCGGGGGGGGAGGAGTAGCTTGCTCTGCCATCCCTTCCATCCTGCTCGGCCAGCACTCCGTGCCACTGCTGCCTCCAGGGTGCTGGCCTTGGGCACCCCACTTCATCCACTTCATTACCGCTGCCTCCAGGGATCAGGGTGGGGGGAATGCAAGGCCAGCAGCACTCCATCCCCTCTGTCCCTGCCGTCATGGTGGTGCTCCACCACACTGCCACCACCGCCTCCTGTTTGTAATGCTCTTGGAGCCAGGGCTGTCCCTAGGGGGATGCCAGTTGGGGTGACCACCCCACGCCTTGTGCTTTGGGGGGCCCTGTGAAGCTGGGAGGAGCATCCGGTCACTGGTTTTTCCTCCGCTTCGTGGCTGATGCCGTCATCAGCTTCTCTGAGTCCGGGGCACATGAGATCAGGGCAGGGGTGGGGATGGAGCCCCACATGGGCTGATGGGCCCCACACACTGCTTGGGTCAGTTCTGCTTGGAGCACGCTGGTTGTTTCAGTCAGCATTGTGATTGGCTGCTGAGACAACCAGTGAGAGTGCGAATAAAGCATTACAGACTGACAGAAGACAGGCAGACTAAGGCTTTTATTATATTAGATAGATAGATAGATAGAGTGGTCTTTTGTTTTAATTGTGGAAGAACATGGACGTCAGGGTATTGTAAAAAGTGAATTTGAGATGCTGCTTCAGCAACCCAGCTGCCACAAGGGGCAGTGTCCCTGGGTACCAAGTGGCCAAGGCCCAGAAGATTCTCTGACCAAGTAGCCCTGAGCTACTTGCCAGGGTAGGTTTTTATACTGCTCAGGCCAGCACAGGGTAGGTTTTTATACTGCTGGCTCTAGCTCCCCCTGGCTGCAGATCTGAGAAGAGCCAGGCAGGCCCCACATAAAAAAAAGTGTGTGCCCAGGCATTTGCTCTGAGGCAGAAGGCCCCAGCTCAAATTTGTGCTTCTTCTATTTGAGCTGCTGCAAGCCCACACGTATCCTATATGTGTGGATGCGCCCTTTGGGTATATCAGCAGCACAGTCATGGTGCGACTCAGGCTTTTCCTCAGCATATGCTGCCCCACCGATTTCCACTCGCATGCTCCAAATTCAGATATACACTGGTGAAGATATTCTAGAGTGCCACCCCTTGAGGCACTCTTGAGACCTTGATTTCCAGTGTGTTTGACATTGGGTGCTGGGCTGGGAATGGAGACCCTGAAGTGGCCCTACTTGCATATATCTGGGTTTGGAGTTGCATGCAGGAGTAGGTAGGTAGTACAACATGCTAAGGGACAGCCCAGCTGTGGCACAATGCTGCCCTGAGTAAACTTTCCCAGTATATCAGCTTACCTCTGATGAGATATCTTTTCTTCACATTCTGGTAACAGACTAGTAACTTGTCACTCCCCAAAATATCTTGAAAATAAGAACCCCAGTGTTCTAACCTGCTTGCGGTGCATTGCCCCTTTTTTTCAGGACTCATTTCCACCTTGAGTTATCCTTCATGTTCTGGAGTGTCACCATTTCCTCTTCGCTTGCTGGGTCAGGATGCAGAAGCTCTAAGCATACTAACAAAGGCCCTTCAAATAACATTCCCAGCCCAGTATCTTTAGCCAAGGAAGTTCAGATAAGCAACCCAAGTTCTGGGTGTTTTTTGCCAAGTTGAGTTCAGAACTTTTTTGAGTTTCACATTTTACTCCTATAACGTAGAGGCAGCTCCAGGTAAAAGTGCATGAATCCATATGCAGGTGCAGTTTTTCCCAGGGCCCTGGGTTATTTAAACCAGGACTTTCATTTAGGGCCTATCTGTAGTCACCACAAGGCCCATTCAATCTTAATTTCATTCTCAAAGACCCCATTACTCAAAGTTTGACTGGTGCACATGATTCACCACTGCCTTTTCTACATTTTTATGTTGGTAAAACTCCATTAAAATAGCAGACTTACAGTGGCAAAAACTGGAGGAATACCACAGGAATTCAAGTGTGATATGGTGACTTGCTTCATGAATAAGGGTTTGATATTTATCTGTCATATTTGATAAAAAAGTCACTATTTTTTCCCTTTTTCCTATATAACCAAATAAAATGTGCTGTGTTACTCCCCAGCAAAGTGATGAGGAGACATGGTCGTGGAGTTTAATAGACAAAAAGTTATTCAAATGTCAGAAGTCTGCTCTGGAAAAAGAGACTCAAGATAATTCTCTGTGCTTCCCTTGCTTGAGGGCATGAACAGATTTCATTTAGCATAAGTAATGGGAAAATTTCAAAAGGATGAATCTGGGAGAAGCTCAAAGAAGAATGCAGATTGTTATACATTTATCTGGACTATCTGGGTCTGCAAATTGGGGTGAAAACCAGCTGCAACAACATTTGACCTGAGGTTTGCAACACTTCCTGCTTCTGAAGAGTATTGTCAAAGACCTTGTGTCCTGACCTTGCAGTCCTTCTGCTCTGTTTCAGAACTCATGACAGAACTGGAAGTAACAGAAGTTAGTACTAGGAAGAAGTTTAAGCATTCTTTTTTTGAGCATCAAAGAGTTCAGCTCAGGGTCAGTTTGAGCTTTGGGCAAAGGTTCAGGGAGGCTATGTTTTATTCACACGGGTTTGCCTGTAGCTTCAGCTGTCTGCATCTGTGGCTGCCTTTGGAGGAGCCAGCTTTGCTGTCTAACATGTTGCACTGTAATTAATTAATGTCAAACATGCTCCGCTACTTACTGAATGAGACTGTACATGACCATTATGGTATTATTTCCTGTCTCTGCTATTAGAGGCTCTGGGGGACCATGATGCCTAATTTTTAGGCACCTGGCTCTGAAGTGGAATTTAAAACCCAGGGTTATGGGTTCAGGTGACCCATATAGTACATAGGAAGAGTTCAGTATTCCAGAAGAGCATGCTGAGTAGATCCTGCTTTGAGCTGGCCAAGAGGAAATGCTAAGCATAGAGGTGTATCTGCACCTTTGGCAGACCAACTGGAGTGGTGGAGGTAGCGGACCTCTGGGGGGTGCCAGCCAGGCCCTTCAGAGGTCTTATTGTGCAATGTGACATTAAGGATTGCTACAAGAAGAGGGGTGGGGGGACAGACTCAAATGCAAGCGTTGGCCTCTGGGCGCCAGAGACCCACAGTATATCACTGATCTGCACTCCTTCCCTTCTTCATTGCTTAGGCTTTTGGGCCAGGACAGTGAGCAGAGACTGCCTTCCTTTTGGGATCCAGAGCTACAGACTTCAGGTGACAGGCACTTGCAAGTAGTCTTTGAAAAAAAATGAGAAGGGATCACTCATTTTTGAAAGCAGAGCTTGTGGTGTGGGGTCCCCAGAAAGTGGGAGACTTGGGCTCTAGGTCTTCCTCCTCCTGAAGTCAGGTCCACATCTCTCACTTCCCAGGAGAATGCTTAGCCATCAGGCTAGAGTAGTCTGGATGAGGACTTTCTCTGCGCCTCTGGTATGGGGCAGCAAAGAATGTAAGGGATGTTGAGGCCATGAGGACAACAAGAACTGGTTAGGGCACTTAGCAGGGGCAGGGAGTATCCTGGCCTTCAAACAATTTTCTCATGATTTTTGGCTTTTATCCAATTACTGTTTAATGTAAACAATGTTAAGTGGTCCAGAAATTCAAACCCAGGATGCCACCTCCCAGGAAAGTGTACAAGCAATTAGACTGCAGAATTCACCCTCTTTCTGTCCTTCTGTCTACATGCAGTTTTAGCTGCCAAATGGCCCAGGTTAAACAGGAAAGGTGGGGGGTGCCCCCACTGAGGCTAACCTATAACCTGGTGGTTTGGGCATTCTCCTGGGGGATGAAGGATGTGGACTTGAATTCCCTCAGGCTGAGGAGACCTAGAACCCATGTCTCCCACTTCCTAGGCAGATGTTCCCACCACCAGGATGTTAAATAAGAGGTGGCTTTCTCCTATGGCCACATTTTTTAAAAGAAAGCAGCTACAAACACATCTTAGGATGGGCCTCAGCCTGTTGGTGTGTATTAAGATATGCTCAGGACATCCAGCCTCTCAGGGGACTCAGGTGCTGCTCCTTCTATTCCCCACCCCCCCCAGCTTAGGTGGGAGCTGCAGTGCTCAGGCTCAGATTGGGGCAGTTCTGAACATGTACAGAAGTGGGACTGCAGTCACCTAGGGAACTTGCAGGTCAAACAGGAAGGCATCTACTGAGTTTCAGTGACTTCCAGAGTCAGGTGATCATTGACTGTTGTTCTTTTACATTGCATATTGGACTTAGGTACCTGCAAGTCTGCCTCACTCCTGTGTAGAGCTCTAGTCTTCCTCTGGATCAGAATCTAGGTTTCTTTGTCTGTGGCCTAGATGTAAATCTGAACTGTAGCCCCAAAGGTCTCTCCAGCGAATTACATGCTGCTTTCATGTAATTCATTGCTTCATGTTGGTTGTTTTTTTCTGCTGAATGATACTATTGTATCATCATTCTGAGTTACTGAGCTTCGCTTAAGTAAAGCTGATGTGCTGTAAAGTGGATGCTATTCACTTACCACCATCCCAAGAGACTAACACATTCTGGTTTGGATTGTAGCAAAATAAAGAAACTATATTTCAGCAGAAAAAATCCTATTCCCTTTGTACCAGGGGCTGCCACTACAGTTTTGTATAGCATTGAAGATGCAGCATAATAGCCACTCTATTGATCCATGCAATTTAGCAGCCCCCTCTTTATCACAAAAAGAATGACCCATGTAACCCAAACTCCCATAATTTCTTTATCAAGAGAAAAAAAACAAAACAAAGCTCTTAAAAGAGCTGTGTCATGCCTTTGAGGGACAGCCACCTGATGGGCTGCTATAGAGCATGACTAGTAGAAGTTAGCTTCGTCCAGGTCAAGCATCCTCACAGCAAAGCCTGATGTGCTTTTCTGTGTCCTCACAGTTTCTGCACTCCCTGGTGTATGCTCAGGGACATAGTGCATCATTCTTTGTGCTGAGATGCTTTAGGATTCTTTCTGAGTCAGTTGTGGGAGAACTTGTCTATGCTGTTTGAGGAACTGTGGGAAGGCATTGGAGGACTGTCAGGATTTGAGTGATTTTGCTTGCATCTTTATTGTAAAGTGGACTGGTCACAGGCCAAGCTGGAATGGCTTTAATGCTCCTTTCTCAGCAGGAATAGCTAGCCCATGCTTAAAGCACTTCCAAGCTGAGGTGAGAGCTTTTTTCTGCATAGATGGATATAATGATTCTGGCTAAAATGTGGGTAAGAAACTATATATGTGTTTACTTGCCTAAATGACCAGCCAGTGTATGAGTACGAAGGAGGTGTGCAGCCATGCACTTTCCATCTCCCAGATCTTTACAGTTCTTTAAATGTAGGCACTTTAGGCTATGCCCAACTTTGCATGGCTGCATGTGCTAGAGGGGCATCATGCACCCTATTTCCCTTGAGACTTCCATTCCTGAACTGTATTTTTCTGTATCTGAAGCTGCTTCAAAGCTGTGTGCCCTGTTTGTCTGATGAATTTCCCAGGGGAACAGCATCTAGTAGCTTTGTCAGTGCTGACCTTGCAGTGCTCTGTAGCTATGTCCAGTAAAAGGCTGTGCTAGTGGCTTTCCTTGGGCTATTTCACTGTTGCCTAGCCTCTTAGATCCTGGGCCTGAAAATTATTTTTAAATGAAAAGCAAGCTAAAGGAAAAAGTAGCAGTTTTAGGAGAGTTCAGGGGATCAGCGTGATGGCTGAGGCTCCTGCTCTGGCTGCCAGCTCTGATAATGCAAACCAAAGCAGGTGAAAGGCAGTGCTTGGTAGGATGCTCGCTTTTCCTCCTGTGTTTGTGAACCCTTTAGTTGCTCATTCGGTTTTGGGTTTGCACAAGCCAGACTACTGAATATAAAATTCAACAGCAACCATCAGAGGCTATCTGGTGGGCCTTTAAAACCCGAGTTCAGCCTGGTTTTATTCTAAAACTGTAGTTACTCCCAGACTGTTCCAAAGCTTCAAACTCACCTCAGAGGCTTGTACAAAAAAACTCAACCCAGTGCTTTGCATCTCAAATGGAAATTTTCCTCAGCTCTCTTTTAAAGACATCCTTGTGCCATTTTCTTTAATTATGATGTGTCCAGTAGAACTAGATTCTATTCCACCTACCAGTATTTACTTCAGCCCAAGATGAGTTTTTCCTTTATTCAGCAAAATAATCCCTTCCTCTTGGATTTGAATCCCAGAGCAGGGGCTCAAGCCGCAACTACTGATGCTACCTGGCCAGGGCAAGGGTGGCTTGAGGTGGCTTATGCAGCAGGGGAGGGGATACATGGCAGGGGAGCATGGGGGTTACCACACAGTGCAAGGTGTGGAGTGCAGGGGAGACCATACAGCCACAGAGAAGCTGCTTGTCTTCAGCCCCGACCTGGTCCAGGGGCCAGGCTAGAGCCATTACCATTGCTGCTGCCTGGCCCAGAGCCAGAGCTGCCACACAGCATAAGCAGTGGCCAGGGCAGCAGGTTTGGGGGTGGTAGGAGTGGGGAGAGGGAGAGGGGTCAGGCACCAAGAGAGGGTCAAACTTGGTGGCAACGGGACAAGTGGCAGGAGTCACACCCTGCTTTCCCCCCTGCTTTTCCCCCTGCTTCTGTTTTCCCTGCCACAGCAGTGGGAGGGACAAATTTAAGATGACTCTCCAATAATTAGATTCTGTACATGGAAAATTATAAGAAATGTATCTATTTACTCAATTCTAAGATGAGGTTTTTTCCCCATATTATGGTGGGGGGGGGAAACCCCTCATCTTATTTTCGAGTACGGAGGCAATGACTGCATCTCTGATTCCAGTGCTGAGCTGCTGGTCCCCCCCCCCCACCAGTCCCTTGCAGCCTTTGCTCCTCCCTGCCTTTGTTCCCTGCCATCACCTTTCCTGCCAACTCTTACCTTCCCCTTGCAGCTCCAGCTCCAGCTGGGGCCCTGCTGTAGCTAGGGACAGGGAGCAGGAAGTATATGCTGCATCCAGCTCCAGCCTGGCCATGTAGAGGGTTAAAGCTATGTAGCCAGGTGGGGACTGGAGGTAGCACATGCTCAGCTGGAACTGGAGCTTCAGGGGGTGGTGGGGTCAGGAGGGGCAGGCAGACAGGAGAGGGCAGATGCCAAGGGATGTAGGCAATGCAGGGAGGTTCAGACATCAGTGGGGTAAGTGGGGGGACAGGTGGCAGGGGGCAGTCAGTGGTATGTATAAGCACCACAGGAGCCGGCTTGAGGCATGTGGACACTGGGGTGCAGGTACTGGAGGAGGAGAGTGGTGGAGGAGACAGGCAGCAATGAGAAGGGGTCAGACTTCTTGTCTCCCCTACTACCAACCCCCCCCCCCCGCTATGTATGCCCCCAATAGTTAGATTCTAGACATGGAAAACAAATGTATACGTTTTTCCATGTCTAGAATCCCAGCTCCAGCCCCTCCATCCCCACATGTGGCCCCTCCCCAAACTTCCCTGCCTCCCCAACGCAAGCCAGTTGCAGCCCCCACCATTACACCCCTCACCCCATAGTGCAGTCAGGAGGAGGCAATTATTCCAGCCCTCCTGACCCCTGCAGCCCCCTGCTGAAAGGAGGGGGAGCCCAACAGCTTCTCTTCCCATCCCACGCTGTCCCTAGCCCCACTTTGACCCTGCCTCTGCTGCAACTACCCCACTACCCCCACCCTCTCCGTCCAGAGCTGACCCACCTGAGGACCACCCTATGGATGAGTGGGTATTGGTCCCCTCTGGGCAACCTCTTGGCTGCCAAAGCCAAGAGGAAGGCCCAAGATGCCCTCTAAATCTATGGGAGGGAAGCAGAGCTGCTGTCAGGCCCCAGGCTAGGTGATGCCATGCACAAGACCCCTGCTGAGTTGGCTGACACCCCCAGCAATCAGGTTGCTCAAGATTATGACCCTAAACATCCGCAGCTGCAGGATGGGTCTCCGCAAGTGCCAGGTGTACTCCTTTCTTTGGGAGTGGGGTACTCTGTGGTCTTCCTGCAGGAGACCCACATAACTTTGGCCACTGAAGAAGCTGGAACCTGGAGTGGGAGAACGGGGTGTTTTTCAGCCCCCTCATGGAGACTTCCTGTAGGGTAGCCACCCAGCTCTCTCTGGGCCTGCAGCTGGAGATCCTCCAGGACACTGAGGTGGTGCTGGGCTGCCTGCTCCATCTCTTCAGCGACCACTGTCTTGTTTGTGCTAGGGTCACTCTGAGGCCTGAGTGTCTGGGGCTGGCCTGCTGGCATTTCAATAACAGCCTGCTGGAAGATATGGACTTTGGGCAGCCTTCCAGGAGTTCTAGCTGGCCTAGTGTGAGCAGTGGCCGGCCTCCCCCTTGGCTTGGAGATGGTGGGACATGGGGAAGGTGCACATCCAGCCCTTTTGGTGCAGCTACACCTGGAGGCACACCCGGCATGGGCGAGTCTGCTGTTTCCTTTGTGGGAGAGCACTGGTGATTAACCAGCTAGTCCTGTCTATTAATCGTCATCAGGCACCTCTTTAACACACTGCCTATGCCCCCAAAGGTCCTGGCCGAACTCCAGAGATGGATGATGGGTTTCTTCTGGCCAGAACAGCCCTGGGTCTCTGTGCAGAGGTTCCCTGCAGAGGCTCCTCTATGGTGCTGCTAGTCATGTGCTCTGAGCCACTTGGGACGCACCTTCCTCCACTGCCTCTGAGGGTTCCTGATTTGACTGGCAGCTGTTTTACCTGTGGGGACTCCCCAGTCAGCGCTTGGAGAAGCTTCTGGGCTGGGAAGCTGGTTTCCACCCCCAAGTCCCCAGACAAGGTTGCCCAAGGTGCTGACCTCCTCACCAAGCCCCTACAGAAAAACCCGCAGTTGGTGGTGCTGGTGACAGAGGTGCCCTGGGTGTGCCAGAGGATGGTCCTGGCCCATATCACCCATATCAGGGACCTCCTGGACTATGCCAAGCAGGGATGGGCAGATCCCACTGTGCTGGCCTACCACATGGAGCTTGTCAGCACTGTGTGTGCTCTGCCACCTACTCCAGGAGCTCAAGGATGCCCTGCTCCCCACTGCGCTCGCCCACATTGTCAAGGCCCTGCATGAAGGCAGCCCCCCCCACCCCTGCCATGTCCCCCAGCCCTTAAGAACTCATCTTGGGGCCCCTGCCTTGGTAGGCCTCACAGTGCTCCCTACCTCGCTACCTGGACAGGCTGGGGGACACCAAGCTGGTCCACTTTCATCTAGCTTGGTCCACTGCCATCAGCTCTACATAGTTGTGCTCCACACCATCCACCATCCTGTCCCCCCAGAGAACAAGTGGTGGTACACCCTCGGTGAGGGCAGGGATCCCCCATGGATGAGTTTGTATTCCTCCCTGTTCCTGTGAGTCAGACCTCAGCTGCTGGCTCCTACTTCGAGTGTGCCAGGTTGCAGCCCCTGCACCACCTGAGGTTCTGACTGCACTATTCCCCTCACCTTTTTATTTATGCACTCCCTGTCTGTGGCCCCAGCAAGGCCCAGGACCTCATGATCAACCTCTTCCTGGTGCTGGCCCTGGCCCTGGCCAAGGTGGCCGTGAACCTGACCAGGAAGGAGGCTCTGGCCAAGAGGGTCCCCAGGGACTGTGGGGCCACTGTCCTCACCCTACTTCATTCCCGTCTCTGAGCAAGCTATCACTGGGCAGTGTCTGCCGACTCCTTGGACTTATTTGAGGGTCTGTGGGTGCTGTCCAGTGTACTCTGTTCAGTGCCCCCCCGGCACTCTTGTTTTGAACCTTTGACCTCCACTCCCATCCCTGTTTTTTCATTGTTTGTCCCCAGTAATTAATTGCCATCCTTCTCTGTAGCCTCCCCATCTGAGGGAGGCTAAAAGGTTATGTAGTGGGCCTGGGCCCACATCCCTGAAGGATGACAAATAGCCTTGGTCACGTGGTGGCAGGAAGTGAATGCTGAAAGGGAGAGAGAACTAGGTATGATCAGGGTTTTCTCTACTGTTCCTCCCTTACTTGCAGCCTCCAGCATTTAAGGTATATTCAAAGTCAGAAACATACTGCACAACTTCTATACTTGGTAAAAAACAGAAGGTGGCGAATCAGAAATGTAACTGAAATTTCTCCTGATCGCCTTTATCCAAACATTTAAAAATGTTGACTATCAGTAATTCTCTGATAGATCGCTTGTTCTTTTCAACCCAATGGCAATCAGAATGTGGTTCCCTAGTAAATTAACAAGTCTATTGTAATATTGTGTTTGCTTTTTGCCTGTAGACTTTGTATGGACACACCCAGGCAGTGACCTGCCTGGCCACCTCTGTGACCTATAGCATCATTGTGAGTGGATCTGATGACAAAACCTGCATCATATGGGACCTGAACCAACTGACATATATAAGCCAGCTTCCTACCCACGGGGCAAGTCTCTCTGCTGTTGCTGTCAGTGATTCAATGGTAAGATCTTCATTTATCATCTTTCTCCTGACGCATCCATGAACATTTCATGATAATTTAATGGGTGCTCTTCCCAACATAAAAACATCCTGAGAGGCTGATAAATTGATTTTTCCTTTTACAGAGATTGCTAATAGTAGTCTTAATGATGAGGAGAGCACTAAAAGCAGCATCCTAGACTGACGAGCTAAGTAGGAGTAACCATGCATAGCTTGATAGTAAGATTAAACCTCTTTGTTTCTGAAGTGGTTGGAGAAACCTGAAACATTGTCCCAGGGGTTTTTGTGTTTGGCTCACCCATAACCCTATTGCTTCCATTCGTTTCTCCTGACATCCACGCTATAGCAAAACCAACAGGGACTCATTACACCTGAGTCCTCAGCCACAGCCTACAAGCTCTGTAAACGCCTGAGTCAGCGCTCTCTGCCCACTCCTGACTAGCAGCTGCATGCTGCTCTTATCTTTTGCCCTCCAGTTCTCTGCTGCTGTTGGGGGTGATAGCAGATTCATTTACCAGCAGTCAAAATGAAAAATGTGTCTGCGGTCTATCCCCAACCACACAGCTGCATATATAACACATCCCCACAAAAAGAATTAGAGGATATTGAGGTCATGACATTAAGAAACCAGGAAGTCAGACCATGCTTCACCCATCTTCAAGGTTTCACCTCCTTTAACAACTTAGTTTGTAAGCTTTCTGAGATGGGCCATCTTTTAGTTTGGTGTTTATCCAGTTGGGGTCCTCATCTCTAGAATTAATACATAATAATGGATCTTTTCACTGAAACCAGAATGATGGGATTTTCCAAAACACTGAGTGGCAACACCCAAAGCTTGTTGATGAAACTTCCTTTGATTCCACTCGGTCCAGAGAAAGATCAGCACGATGTATTCTTTATGATTCTTCCCAAAATCAAGTGAAGTAGTTCATGTATTTTAAAATTAACCAAGTGTCAGCAAAAAGTGCTGACTTGTTAGAGCCACAGAAAGAAAATGTTTGTTTCTAGAACTGTTTTTACTGTGGCCCATGTCCACCTTGAAGCTTGCCCTGGAGGGAATGTGGACTCTATTATTTATAGCCCATTCAGCATCTGGCTTCTTTGCTAAGGCTATCATAAAGTGGACCAGTTAAGGCTAATGGCAGTGGTGATAATTTTGATGTGACATGAATACATTTGCATTAGATCACACTCCGTTGGAACCAATCTGGTCAGAAAAGTACCAATTGAAGTGTTCTTGTGGGAAAAAGCCATTTGGTTAAAGCTTACGCTTCCCAGGGGAACTTGTCAATTATGACAAAGTTTCATTTCAAAAGGAAAAAAAAACCTTGAGAAGTTGGAAATGATTCATTTTACCTTCATCATGACCTGTTTTGGTTTTGTACTTGAAATGGCCTTTTGTTTCACAACATAATTTACATGATACAATTTAAAAAACCCACCAAAATAGAAAATGGTTCAGTTTTATTGATGTGAAATAGGTTGACTCAAAATTTAATTTGCTTTTTGGTTCTGCTAGAAATTTCAAAATCCTTTTTTTTCTGGGATGAAGCAGATTTATACATTGCAGAAAATTGTGTAAGATCCTTTCCATTGCCATTACTTCTAGAGGATGTGGCCTTGGGAGTTTTTTATATTGTGGTAGCACTGAGGTGCCTGTGTCGTAGGCCTGGACCCCACTGCATGGGCATTGTATAAACACAAAAGGGGCATGTCTACACATTCATTAATACACCGTAATAGTGCATTAAGTTTAGTACCTGTAATGACAGTTACTAAATGTGCTGTAATCGGCACTACTGCACATTAGTGCAAACGAGCGGTCTTTTATGACATTAATGTGCAGTAGACTAAATCTACTGTGCATTAGTGCATTAGCAAGGGTTTTGCAGTAAAATTAGTCTACTGCACTCGAAGCATCTTGTATAGATGCACCCAAGCAGTCCTGGAGAGCTTACCATCCAGGTAAGATGGTAAAAATGTTTTGTCCCCACTGAACTTGGTTGGATGTGCATCAGTGATCCAGACCTGAAAAACTCCTTAGCTTATTACTAACTTTTTGGTACCTTAGAGCCCTTACACTTTCACTTGCAGTGGTTGCAAATCATTGGAAGGTAGTGACATATTAAAGATAGCACACATCAGAAAATAACCCTCACCTGTAAGGGAACAACTTTGCAATACCACAGAGGTACTTAACTTGTGCTACACTGCTTGAATGTGTCTGCTTGGATTTCAACTGCACGTAGTAAGTGTTAAGTTGAACACGTGACACCACCCACAGGCTCCCTTACAGATGAAGCAGTTTAAATTTCATCTCTTTAATTACTAGCAACTCTTTGTTTCAAACCCACATCTGTCTGTTTTAAGGATTTTCCTCTGAGATGTAAAGAGCTCTGGTCAAAAATCAGGAGGCGGCAGAGGCACAGTGTTTGCTAATCTAAACCAGATGCATGTTGCTAATCTAAGGCCAGGGCGGCCTTAGCCAGAAACAGATGCCTTTGTTGATACTGTACTATTTTGTCCAGTTCCTAGAAGCATCAAAGGTGGGAAGCTTTGGTGGAATTTAAATCAGCAGAGGGCAAACCTAAAGAGTTCAATAAAATACACTTTTTAAAAGACTTTGCAATATTACAAACATCATATCTGCTTCTGTGGCTTTGGAAACTGGTATGTTCCTTGTTCCTTAGCATTCAGAGATCTGTGTTCTTCTATTCATACATCTTACTTCACAGTCACCATTAAAGCTTTGCACACATGTTGTGTGGGTAGAGATTCAGTTGCAAAGGGTGTTTTCAGTATTAGGAGTATTGCTTCTATGAATCCAAAGCAGATCAGTGGCCCTCCAGTCATGTGTGAAACAGAATTAAAAGTGGTGTAACATTAAGCACCCTAAAAAGGGATAGAGGAGGACTGTGAATTTGATAGGTTCAGTAATTCACTGGGTGAACACTGATTCCTTACAGTTAATAATATTAAAACTTGAGGGTCAAATCTTTGGATAGTTTTTGTTTTCCCCTTTCATGCATTAAATCAACAGGAATTCTGCTAGAGAATGGGATGGAGTAAGGATCATAGTAGTGAGTCCAGAGCTGGCATAAGGAAAATTGTGCACCGGGTGAACTTGAATTTTGGCACTCCCCTGGAGCCCTCTCCCCAAGTCAGTGGTGCTGTTGCAGGCAGAGGCAGGCAGGCAGGGGCTCAGTCTTGCAGGGATGCAGTGGCATGGTGCTCCAGGCAGGCAGGTAAGGCAGACACCACTGCTGCCACCCTAACTGTGCAGCCCAGCTCCTCCTGAGCAGCAGCTGAATGTGGGGGGCAGGCTCGGCTCGGCACTGCTCTTTCTGCCTGGGGTGGGGTGGGACAGGGGGAGAGCACTGCTGCAAGCATGGCTGCTCACATGTGTATGTACATGTGTGTGTGGTGCCCACCTGACCACAGTGCCCTGGGTGGTTGCCCACATTGCCCACCCCTAAGTCTGGCTCTGAGTGAGTCCTTTATTCTTATTGTTGTCCCAGCACTAAGAATTTCAGAGGAACAAAGTCATCATCATTTAATTTATATCAAGGATGGAAGATTTAGAGTGCACCTTTCTCAGTATTATAGAGGTGCTCATCAGCATTGCTGTCTGAAGAACCTGTGGTCCAGTTTACACAGGGCTGTTGTGATACCCCCCCATTGCAGGATTGATATCATCCCTGTGCTTTTTTGTGCCTCAAATTTTCTTCATTTCCTGCCATATCTAAACCTGGTTATCAATTTTTCAGTTGAACATTCCTATCTAATTGAAAAGTCCTCAACAAAACACTCTCTACCCTTATGTTATATACTCACTCTATCTGGCCTTCTAGCATGTACTTCCTAAACAGGAATGACTGAAAAAAATCCCATCATATTTTTACACTTATTCACTGCAGGCCTCTTCTATATCCAGTCTATATTTACTTCAGAGAGCCCAGTGCAGAATAAGAGCAGCTTTCACATGCCTTCCTTTGATTAATCTCTGGCCAATTTGCTTACAATGTGACTGATCCCCGCTGTCAAGCTTTTTTCTGTTTTTTTTTAATTAATGATTGCTTGATGTAAAATGCAGAGACAAAAATGGGACTGTTTCAGATCCTGCAAGTTAATAGCAGTCGTATAATTCCAGTGTCTTTTTGTGAAAAAAAAAGTCCTTTTTGATGTGCTTTTGGCTAAAGGATCTTAAAAAGAAAACTAGTAATAAACAAACATTGTAGAAGTGCTCAGCAGCCCCCCAGTGGCAGCTGTGGGATCAAAAAATAATGCCCTTTTGTGTGTTACAGGGTGATATTGCCTCTTGTGCTGGATCCTACTTACATCTATGGACAATCAATGGTCAGCCTCTTGCAAGTATAAATACCACTGGCAGCCTGGAAAGGGAGATTATTTGCTGCTGTTTCACTAAAGTAATGGACTGGGATACACACAGTGTCATCGTTACCGGGGGCACAGATGGAATTGTGAGGGTAGGTGTTTCCCTTTGGGAAGCTGTTCTTGCTAAGCTTACTGTGGATCATGGGCACGGTATGAACAAAGTGACTGGTCTTTGCTAAACCCTTTGTTGCTTTCTGATCCAGCTATGGAAGATGGAATATGCCAAAGCCCCAGGCCAGGTTGTTGGATCAAGACCACAAAAAGACACAACAGAAATTCTGGACAACAAAGGTATGAATTCCTGGTACTGCATGGAAACAGCAATGTTATGTGCCTTGTACATCTGTGAAAGGGAAGATGGTAAGGCTTGGAAAGTGTGATAAACTTCAGAAAAAGTGAGAAATCTTCCCTTCCTCACCAACCAGGAAAAACAATAACGTTATAGACCTAAGCACCCAGTACATGTTCTGAAATGAAACAGGAGTTTCCATTGCTTTCTATTTCCTGACTCTGGAAAGGCCAAAAGCTATGAAAATCACTTGTTTTACGTCTGACCCAAGCCACAAATTTGTGCCACTGCTTTTTGCTGCTGTGCATGCCCATGCATGTGGGGTTTGGTGCAGGGCAAATTGTCCCAGGTGGAGTAGGGGAGGCCATACCTGAGGTCCTGGGGGCCTACTGGGACAGCAGCGGTGCTGATCTGGCTGCTTGGAACCGGGCCAGCAGCCAGAGTGTGGCTTTGGCCAGCCAGGCTCCATTTCTGGTGGCACACGCTGCTCCCGCTTGCTCTACTACACATTTTTTCCCACAGCATTTTTTTAACACTGGGATATCCCAGTGTCAAATTTTGACACCATGCTGCAAATAAGTAACATGGCGATTGCTTGCATGTGTTCTGCATGCAGTTTGCGGTGCCTCATCTGGATGTACCCTAAAAGTCAGAGTGGTCATCGCCTCACCCCAGCTGGGAACCACATTTGTGGGATTAGTGTGTTTCCTACTGCTACAGACATAGGGAAATTGATTCTCATGTGGGTCATCAGAGAGGCACATGCTTTAAAAAGCCCATGGCAGAGAGAGAAGGCTGTGCTTCAGGCATTGGGCACATTTCAGTTCACCTTAATTTTGTAACTCTGGACTCACCTAGAGACAAGAGCTCTTCCTGGCTGAAGCCTGTGTGGCCTCTCTTCTGCACCAGGGAGACAGAACAGCCATGCAACAGTCAGCAATGAATATAATGTTCTCCCAGTGCCTGGCCCTAGTCAGATCTCTCTTCAGAGTTATTGCAGGATTATCCCTCTCATTGAACATCTTCCCTCTTATGGAACAATCCCTCTTATGGGGAGCATCAGCTCCCTATTCACTTCTGTGAGCCCAGATCCTGTTCCTAACTTTAAAGGCCCTCAGTAACACTCAATCAAGGTCTTCACTCTATGTGATGCAGCCGAGTAGGACTTAAAAAAAAGGTACCTTGAGACCTTCAGAACAGTTTGGGCAGTTTCACCCAGATTGCTTGATCTGCTTTCCACTGGATGCATTGCTGGTTGTCCCTGTTGTAATTGTGGTGTTCATCAGCTACTTAGTTCCAGCCCAGAGATAGCTGTCCTTTAGCAACAATGGGATGATTCTTACCTGCATGTGTACATTGTACAGCAATGTCCTTGTGGTCAGATGAGTGGTATAGCCTGGGGAAGGACTGCCGTGAGTTACAGAGCAGTGGCCAGATCATGCCTGGGGTGCTAGCACTGGGAGGTGAGGAAGCTTGGTACTTCTAGGAGACAGCTGTCACCAGCATGATCGGGCCCAAGATGAGTACTTGGTTACAGTTTCAGTAATTTTAGCATTCTTAATAAGCCACTCTGCTGCATAAATGTCAGGGAGAAAGAGTCCCCCTGTCACTGGCTAAAACAACTGCTGAATCCAAAAGGGCCCAAGTGGCTAAAAAGTCTATTATTGTAACATCTGTGCTGGTGGCCATCATAAAGGGACCTGGCCAGCTTCCAGCAGTGTTCAGTGCCAAGCCCCACATGAGGATGGAGGAGTAGGGACCCCCTGCCTCTGCTCAGTTTGTTTGCTGCCTTTGTCATCTACAATGAGATTGGAAGCTTTTCAAGGCAGTGTGAGACCAGCAGAGGGCTCCTGGTGCTTGGGTTTGGGTCTGCCTCCCTTCCCCCACTGCATTCCTAAGCAGCAGGTGGTTATACTGAGCTGAAGCAGGCAATACTACACCTATTGCAGCAAGTTAAAGGCATATGATACGATGAAAGTTACAATACCGATGTGGTAATAAAAGCACTTGAAGTTAAACTTCTCTGATCGAACGCATACAGGATCTGCCAGATGTCTTTAATGTACAGTCTAACATCAGGGCTTGTTACTTTCCCAATGCATTTAAATAAAAAACCGTGTGTGTTAACATGTATAAGTTATAACATTTATTTTTGTGACCCTCTTAAAGGCATGCTTAAGGCATTCCCAGTTGTTCCAATATTAAGCAAAGAGTTTACATAAAGATAGAACTAAGGATGGAACATCTGCTTAAAAAGATATAATACAGTAATCAGCATTACAAATGGGATTGTTGGAAGTGCTGAGGTATCATAGCGACACAAATCCCATTGACGAGGCTTCTTCTCCTAAGCCATTTTGGTGCTTGTAGAAATATTCTTATATATGTTGCCCCATAGGGGTGGCCTGACTGGATCAGACTAGTTGTCCACCTCGTTCAGTGCCATGTCTTCAAGGCAGCTAGTGCCAGATGCTTCTGGGGAAGGTTCAAAACCACACAGGTACCAGGAGTGGAATAATCTGCTTACCCTTCCCCATCTTGAGTCTTGTCCTGTCAGAGGTTGGTCGAAACTCTGAGCATGATGCATTTGCTAGCATTAAATATACTCACTCTTGATAGGTCTGTGATCTATATAAATGCCAAAGCCATTTTAGAATCTTCCTGGATTCTTCACTTCAACAACTTCCTGTGGCAGTGAATTTGATAGCTTAAGAATATAGGTATAATTACATTGGTGGTTCTAATTATTTAGGTAGTTGTTATTCAAGGTATACCCACTATGGAAATTTAAATACTTCTGAACTGTTTTCCTGAATTGGCGTTCCTAGGCTGAATATGGGAGCAGTGAAGAATGACTTCACCAGTGCCTTTTGCAGAGAGAGTCGTAAAAGAAGAAATATGTTGAATAGTGATATATAGATACATACTGACAGGGGTGTGTAACGGGGCCTTCTCAGGGCCAATTTGCCTTTGGCCCACCCACCTGTTTCTGGGCCAACCAGCTGCCTTCTTGCCCACCACGCCTTGATGACATTTAATTAAGTTGTTAATTAAGTGGGAGGCTGCCCATTTTCTTGCCCCAATGCCAGGGAGTGCTATCTGCAGCTCCGTACCTCCCCTACACCGCAGCCCATGCTTCACAGATGGCATCCAAGTGTTACTTTCACTGGTTCCACTCTGGGCCCCAGAATCCTACTATCAGGACCCCTCCAAGATCCTTCCATTCAGGTGGCCTACCCTGTCTTCATTCAGACTAACTAGCTCCCTGAAACTATTTTCCTGTCTCAGGTGTGGTCCCCCTGGTACCTTTGGCCATACAGGCCCTGGCCTCACCTCCAAGGCCAGTCAGAAACCCCAGGCCCCCTTAGCTCTGGGCGTCCTTTGCAGTGAGCCCTGGCCCTTTTGACCATCCTGGTCCTGGCCCCAGCATTGACCAGTCGAGGGTACTCTCTTGATAAAGTCTGAGCCTCTAGCTCCACTCTCTCCCCTGGGGGTCTGCCCTCTGGGCCTTAGCAGCAGGTGACCCATCTGGTTGTGGGGGCTCGGGTTAAAGCACCCTGACCTGCCTTTCACCAGGGTGGTAACTGGCCTGGCATTTTCTGGGGGCTCCCACGCCACTGAGAGCCTCACCAGGCCAGCCACTCCTGGCAGGATGCAGTTTTAGGTCATGCCCAGGACCAGGAGCCTTCTAGCCATCCCCTACAGCTCCTCTCTTATCTCCAGGATGATACCAGCAGCCAGGCAGTGTTTCTGCCTGGCCAGCCAGCAGGGAACTGAACTATTTATATAGGCAGCCAGGATCAAAATGGCTGCCGCAATCAAGCACTTGCTAGCTGCTTGGCTCTTTTCTTAAAGTGGCAGGCACAAACAGTGCCCTGCCAAACGGTGTAATAGACATACCTGCATGTTTCTTCACATGTGAGGCAGACACAGACACCCACACGTACATACATAGAGCAACATCCTTAATAATTAAAGTTATCATACTTAATCACAGCAACCACATACTCCCTGAAACTCCTCAAATGATTTCAGCATCATTTTAAATGTCCTAATAGTCCCACAACTCATTCTATACATTAAAGGAAATAAAATTAATGCAAAACAAAGCCATTAAAAAGAGGAAAGTAACAATGATTATGTTGTTGTTGAGTATATTTGTGTGTGTGTGTGTGTGTGTGTGTGTGTATGTGTGTGTGTCTCTATGTGTGTATGTGAAATGTTCTCAGCATTTAATTATTGGTTCTGTTATGAGCAGATTTAGATAAGTTGATAATACCAGGGCTTTATGTAATTTCTTTTTACTAGGCAATTATAGGCTGCATTATAGCCTGGCAGCAAGGTATTGTGGGGCATCTTATTAAGCATAGAGCCAGTGAAAACTGATGAACAATTTTGCTGAACTAGGCATGCAATTTAGAAAGCAATAATACACAAATCCAATTTAGCACACAATTGATACAGCCGCATGTCAGCACATGTAACTATCATAGCTGCAAATTAAATTGGGATGGGCCTATTTTGCAACAGCAGAGGCTGAGATTAAATATATTTGTTCTCAACTTAACAACTTGCTGACCATAAATAATAACCTCTTCCCCCAAATAAACACTTTCTAAATATTTATGTTTAAACCACCCAACAGGTAACAAGGGAAGAAAACATCTTGTTCTCTGTCGGGAGTTAGATATCAGCATTGCCTTGAATGGAAAACCTAGTAAGAACAATCCAGCAGTGACAGCCCTTGCTGTATCCAGGTACAGTAATTTCTGGTGCATTACACCATGTGTCCAGCAGAGGACACAGTAGTAAGAATCCAGGTGCTTTTATTTTTTCTAAAAGTCTCAAGTAAAATATTTCAGCCATACTGAGATGTGACCTGTATGGATCTCATGAGCTAAGTGTGAGCAGGGGTAGTCTGGATTTGGAAAGGAGATCTTCATGCAAAGAAAATTAGACAGCTCTTGCAGGAAATAGTGGGGATGGTTAGTAATCACTGCTCCTGCCTTTGAGTTGCTGTAAAGCAGTGGTCTCCTTCAACTTTTTAAAGTTGGAGATCACTTTTAAAATTTAAAAGGAACCCAATATCTACACCCCCGCCACTCCTTCCTGCCCAGCAGGTAAGTCTGTGGGGAGGGAAGTGGGCAGGGGGAAGGGTCATGGGGGGACAGGGCAGGTTGAGGCCCCAACCCTAACCTCACTCCCTTTCTCACCACTGGGGCCTTGATCTGCATCCCCCCCAATGGCAGTGAGGGATGGACCAGGGCTGGAGCAGGGGCAGATCCTGCACAGCCAGGGCAGGGTGGGACACAGCCGTAAGCAGCTCATTCAGGGAGCACGGGGAGGTGGGGCATGCAGCACAGGGTGGGGGGGCACATGCCCTCAGAATTGCATGGGGTGGGGCAGGCTGCAGCTGCTGGCTGGTGCTGGGCTGTTTCTGGCAGAGGCTGGGGCCGCACTGTGGTCAGGCTGGGCAGCGGTGGTGCTGGGAGAGGGTTGCAGGGGCTACAGCAAATTTTTGGGTGGTTGCAGCCCCCTGTACCCCCGCTCCCAGCACCACCATTGCCCAACCCAACCGCAGCATGGCCCCAGCCTCCACTGGGAACAGCCTGGCCTCAGCCGGCAGCTGCAGCCTACCGAACCCCGCACAATTCTGGGGGCATGTGCCCCCCCTGTGCCCTCCCAGGCTGTGTGCGTCCCCCATCCTAGCCGCTTGCGCCTTCTTCCCACCCCACTCTGGCTTTGGAGGGCCTGTCCCTGCTCCAACCCCACTCCGTCTCACCACTGCTGCAGCCACTGCAGCACATGCGCACATGTTCAGCACCTCCCAGCCCAGGATCGACTGCAAGAGGCTCCAGGATCCACCGATCAATCCCGATCAACCAGTTGGTGACCACTGCTGTAAAGTCTCTGTCCCAGTGGCTACTGGAGTTGCTGTCTTTTCAATAATATAGGAAAAATCTGTAACCAGAACTGATCTTTAAGGGCACTTATACACATGCTGGACATCTTCTATGACATGTTAATTAGCACATGTCGGAGCAGACTTGATTAACTGATTAATCAAGTCTGCTGGAGTGTGTTAATTAGCATGCTCTAACAGCCTCTGCATCACGTATATTCAGCATCCCCATGCTTCAAAATGGTGGTGGGGATGCCTGTTGAACAAGATTTAATTTAAGTGTCCCCACTGCCATTCTGAAGCACAGGACACTGAATACACGTGACACTGTGGGCACTTTACTTAGAGCGGTTCTGACAGCAGCACTACCTCCACCCTGCAGCACATGTAAAGACACCCTAAGGGTCTGTGGCTTTGCTCTTAAAAATTAACATGGCCCCTACAGGTTTGACTGGTTACAGTGTTGTCCTTACTTGCTGTCCTGTAATATTCCTCTGTGCTGTTAAATACCTGCTGTGGTTCCTGTCCAGAAGCACTGGCATTTCATTGTTCATTGAAGTGATTCCTGCCTGTTTAGATTGATAACACGTTTGAAGTGGGGTGTTCCTGTGACCTGAACCATTTTAGATTCACCACTCATTAATCATGATGCCACTGAGTATGCATAGGATACAGATGCCAGTGAATAAAGTTATGACATAACACTGGAAGTGAACTTTATTCTTGGAATTGCCTGACAAATAGATTTAATATTTGTGGGTGCGTGTTGCTACTGGAGATGGATCCAAACAGGGTGTTAATGTTCAAGTTTTGATCTGTCCGAGGACCATAATGAGCCAAACCAAACCTTGGACCCAAGCTATACTGAACTCTGGGCAAGTTTGAATCTGAAGCCTGGTCCAATCTATTCTTCAGGTTTCATACCCACCATCAAAGCTGCTCTCCAATTCAGTGTTTTGATCCTGTGTTTTCAGTTTTGATTTTGTTATTAAACACTGTTCTTTTCTTTTCTTTTCTTTTCTTTTTTCTTCTTCCAAGAAACTCTTCTAAGCTCCTAGTTGGCGATGACTGGGGGAAGATACATTGTTGGTCCATGGATGGGTAGGAAGAAATGACAAGGAGCTCTTGTTCTCAACCACTGTGAAGTCTGGATGGAAAGAAAATTATCCTTCAAAGCATGCAGGATTTGGAAGAATGGAAAGCGCACAGAGGGGAATTAATTTAATAGGAGACAATGGATTGTAGGATCAAGTTTGGAGCAGATAAAAACGTAAGAAGGGCTATACTGGATCAGAATAATGGTCTTTATAGTCCAGTATTTTGCCTCCAGTGGTGGCAAGTAGTAGATGCTTTCAAAAGACAGTATAGAAATAGGGCACATCTAGAATGATTTATCACTTGCCATACCCTCTGTGGCATCAGCCATTATTGGTTTAAAATATCACAAGATACTTTCCTGATTGTTCTATTTAATAGCTATGAATGGAACTTTCCTCCATGACTTTGTCTAATCCCTTTTTAACCTGGTCATATTCCCTACTTCTACAACTGCCTGTGTCAATGAGTTAACTATGCACTATGTAAAAATGTACTTTTTCATGTTAGTTTTAAACTTGCTTTCTGATCATTTCAATGGGTGCCCCCTAGCTCTTATATTCTGGGAATTGGTGAATAATGATCCACATTCACTTTATCCAAACACTTCATAGTTTTATAGACCTCTATCATATCTCTCTCTACCTTTCCCTTTCTAAACTGAAGAAACCTAGCAGTTTCTCTTGGTACAGCAGCTACTCCATATTCCTGATCATCTTGGTTGCTTTTCTCAGTACCTTTTCTAATTTTACTACATCCTTTCTAATACACAGAGACCAGAACTACATGACACATTCAAGATGTGGATGCACTGTGGACTTAGAGTAGCATAGGGATTTTTTTAATGTTTTGTTTTCAGTTGCCTTCTTAATGATACCTAACATTTAATTGGCTTTTTTTTGTCACTGCTGCACATTGAGCTGACATTTTTAGAGAACTATGTACAGTGACTCCGGTCTGTTTCCTGAGTGGTAACAGCTAGTTCAGAGCCCAGCACTGCATATGTATAGTTGAGGTTCCCTGTGATAAGGATGCAGAAGTTGGTACTGTGGTACGTTATTGGTCCTGCTTTTCAAAGTAATAGGGTCCAGTCCTGTCTACACCACACATACAATTTATCAATATGTTTGCTAATTAGAATCACTACCAGTGGGATAAAAATCTGTCAGTGTGCCCCTGTAACAAACCAGACTCATGTTCCTTCTGGATTCCAAGAAAATCAGTAAGAATTTTGCCACTGGCTTCAGTAGGAACAGATCTGTAAAAGCTAAATATTGCTGGAACATGGAATAGCAGATACTTCTTGGTATGCACATTCAAAGAGCATATAATTTTCCTTTGTATAAAGTCTTTTTTATGCTAAGTAAAATCAGGCTGTTTACTAATAATGAGTTAAAGTTGTTCAATTTACTCAGTGGGTAATGGGCTGAAATTTTTTAAACCTCAGATTTGGTTGGTGGTTGGTAAATGTCATTCTGGGATGTTGATTACAGCTCATAGGGTTTCTTTCTTCATGGACAATCCAAGTGGCGTGCTCCAGTTGTGATCCTAGCCAGTGCTTAGAGTTAAAATTAGCATTCACAAAAGACTAAAACCAGTCCACTGAAATCCATGGAGAAGCAATCAGTCAAAACAGCTTGATGGCTATCCCCAGTTCCCAGAGATATCAGCAGAGGGTGGGATTTATGAACCAGTCATGCTTATGTAAAGATATTGAGACTTCTAGAAGGGATGATATCACATGCATTGGAGATGCCTGTGCTGTAGTGTATTTGGGGCCTAGGAGGTGGTATCATCACAGCTCTTTCCTCACCAATCAGGCCTTACGTTCCATCCAGAAGCAGGTTGCCACTCTTTATCTCAGTATTTCATAGATGCACATGATCTGACATCACTAGCTTCCTTTGTGTTGGAGCCACAACCCCCACAAGGGTTCATTTGGAGGCTGCCGTAGATGGGGAGGGGGGGATTTGAGTCTGAAATATAATAGTGATCCCCATATTTGGAGGCAGAAACCAAATAAGGAAGAAGATTCAAACATTAATATAAGTGGGCAAAAGGAAGCTTTATTCTTTTGCTGCTGCAGCTTCCCTGCCTCCTCCCAAGTCCTGTGGTAGCACCATTGTCTAAGCCTTAAATGGGAGGAGCGGTCAGCCAAATCCAAGTGGTTGCAAAGCTTTCTCTTGTGCGTGGATGACCTCTATCTGATGCAGGAAGTCTACAGGCTGATGAGAGGTAAGGCACTGCTAGACCTGGTTCCGGCAACCGGGGATGACCTAATCAGTGACCTAATGATTGAAGGGCAGCTGGGTGACAGTGATCACGAGCTGATCACCTTTGCCATCCGCCGTAAAGCTGGCAAATCAGTCAGTAATACAGAAGTCCTCGACTTCACGAAAGCTGACTTCGACAAGCTCAGGAGGCTTGTCAATGAGGCCCTAAAGGGCCACAACCCAAAGGGGAGGGGAGTTCAGGATGAGTGGTTGCTCCTAAAGGAAGCACTCCTGGATGCGCAAGCAAAGTCCATCCCGTCTCAGAGGAAAGGCAGCAAAAGGGCACAGCAGCCCCCTTGGCTCACCAGGGAACTGTCGGACCTCCTGCATCTTACAAAGAAGACCTACAAAGGATGGAGGACTGGAACCACCACCAAGGAGGAATACTCCGCTCTGGTCTGGACCTGCAGAGAGCAAAACAGGAAAGCCAAGACTGAGATGGAACTCCAGCTAGCTACAAATATCAAGTACAATAAAAAGTACTTTTCTAGATATGTGGGGAACCAAAGGAAAAGCAAGGGTAACATTGGACCCCTGCTAAACCAGATGGGACAAATGACAACTGATGCCCAGGAAAAAGCAAACTTGCTAAATGGGTACTTTATGTCAGTTTTTCACCAGTCCCAGGGTGGCCCGGGTGAGGGAGATTCCTTACCCTCCATCAAAGTTGACCTCATGAAGAAACACCTGGACAGGCTGGATACCTTCAAATCAGCCTGCCCTGACAGTTTACATCCAAGGGTACTCAAAGAGCTGGAAGGCATCATAGCTTAGCTCCTGGCACGGATCTTTGAGAACTCCTGGTGCTCTGGTGAAGTGCCCAAAGATTGGAAGAGGGCCAATGTGATGCCTATCTTCAAGAAAGGAAGGAAAGTGGATCCAACAAACTACAGGCCCATCAGCCTGACCTCTATCCTGGGGAAGGTCTTGAAAAAGATTATCAAAGAGGCCATCCTTAACAAACTAGATGACGGCGATATCCTGAGGGATACCCAGCATGGGTTTATTGTAGGTAGGTCTTGCTTGACTAATCTCATTTCCTTTTATGACCAGGTGACCTATCACCTGGACAAGAGGGAAGAAATCAATGTCATATATCTTGACTTCAAAAAAGCCTTTGAACTGGTATCCCATGATCACCTCTTGGCAAAACTGGCAAACTGTGGCCTCGACCTCACCGTGATCTGCTGGCTGGGGAATTGGCCCCGTGGTAGGACCCAGAGGCTGGTGGTTGACTGTAGCCAATCGTCATGGTGCGCTGTGACCAGTGGGGTCCCTCGAGGCTCTGTCCTAGGCCTATACTTTCAACATCTTCATCAGTGATGTAGACATTGGTGTCAGAAGCGGACTGCCCAAGTTCACTGATGACACCAAACTTTGGGGTAAAGCTTCTCGAGCAAATCCCAAGATGTCGTTCTCCCATTGTACTTGGTGAGGCCGCAGCTGGAGTACTACATCCAGTTTTGGGCCCCACAATTCAAAAAGGATGTGGAGAAGCTTGAGAGAGTCCAGAGGAGACCCATGCGCATGATCAGAGGTCAGGACAACAGACCTTACGATGAGAGGCTGAGAGCCATGGGGCTATTCAGCCTGGAAAAGCATAGTCTCAGGTGCAATCTGGTGGCCATCTATAAGTTTACCAGGGGTGTTCACCAGTAGCTGGGGGAACATCTGTTCACCAGCGGACCCCAAGGGATGACAAGATTGAATGATCACAAACTCCTCCATGACCAATTCAGGCTGGACATAAGGAAGAACTTCTTTACTGTCCAAGCCCCCAAGGTTTGGAATAGACTGCCGCCGGAGGTGGTTCAGGCACCCACTTTGAAGACCTACAAGACACATTTGGATGTTTATCTTGCTGGGATCCTGCGATCTCTGCTGACTTCCTGTCCCTGGGTCAGGTGGCTGGACTTGATCCTCCGGGGTCCCTTCCAGCCCAAATGTCTATAAAATCTATGAAATCTATGAAGTATCAATGTTATAGGCAGCCTCAGACCAAGCAAATTAAGGTGTACCATTACAAGTATGTAGCTCCCCCTGGTTTGCAGAGGGGCCCACGTCACAGTGCCCTTCTTGCTGTGATTCATTTGTGCCCGTAGCACAGATAGGACTTCGGACAAAATGAAGCCCAGCCTTATTTTGCACCAAAACCTATGTAGCCCAGGTAACTCGGGTATATACTTCCCTTCTCCAACTGAAGGGAATTGTTAGCTGGTAAGTGTGCTGTGGGGGAACTGCAGACTGCTCAGGTTCCCTCTGTCCCTATAGAACCAGGCCAGGGCAGTCAGGGGACATAACTATATACAAATTTATCTACATTAACTTATTACAAGGAAAAGAAACATGGATATAAACATATGTATAATATATATTTATAGGATATTTAAACAAATAACATAAACAATACCCTCTGGGTAAATGCTGTAAAACCTTACACCCATGCTCCATATACAGATTAGTATCTGATCTGAAACTGATACGCCCAAAATAAACATAGATAGCCATCAGATAAACTATAGATACATATGAGTGAACAGTAAATAAGTCACAAATAAATACAAATAAAGAACAGGTGAAATAATAGCAAAAGGGGGGTCCCAGCAGAGCCCTAGGACTCTACTCATCTACTAATTTACAAACATGAGAGTTCACAAAATATAAAGCATGACATTACACCACATATGCTGCAAGAACCCAAAAGATCAACTTAATCTCAAAAGGAAACCCCAATGCCCTAGGACTATTCCCAAGCCCTACAAGGAAGCTGGTAACTTCAGGGGGGCCCTCCACTTTCACAAGTCCTTAACTAACCAGGAAAGACTCCCCCTTCCCTGTAGGAATCCTCTTTTCCCTGCAACTCATGGTTCCCAGGCCTGGCGGGTGGCCCTCATCCTCTGCACCAAACTGCTCTTTCTCCTGCAGTGGGCTTCGGGGTGGGGGGGGCCGCTGTCCCCTGGGACAGGGCTCCGCTATGCAGGGATTCTGGAGCCTCTGGCTTGGCCCTGTCCACTGGCTCAGTAGCCCGAGCACTGTCTGGCTCCCTGGACTCAACCTTTTGTTATGGGTTAGAGGCCTGGGCTGCCTCTTGCAGCACCAGGCTCGGTCCGCTCCCAGACCTTCCTTGCAGCACCTCCTGGACTGAGCTCCCAGCCTTGTTCTGGGGGTTGAGGACCTGAGCCGCCCAAGCGCTCCAAAGATCCTGCTCTGTGCACTGGCCTGTGCATCATGTCTCTGGCCGCACACCAGAGGTTGCAGAGCCAAGCCATCTCACACAGCTCCCAAGGTCTGGACACCGTGCACCGTGCTGTACCCCAAGAGCCTAGCCACTGGAGCCGTCTGCTGTACCCCACCAATGGAAGTCTTCAGGGGCGCTTCTGGGCTACTGCTTTGCCCTGCTGAGCAGCTCTCCTCAGCTGTTCTAAGCCCCTCTCTTCTCTGTCCCGGATGTGTTCCCCCTGTGCTAGGCATGCAGTTGCTTGTATACACTCCAGAGCTACACCCCTGAAGTCTTCCAGACCTGAGTGTTGCAGTCTTCATTCAGGTCTGGGGGGTGGGGGGAGCTCCTCTCCCCCTCCCCTCAGGAAAGGAGCATGACTTAACTCTTCTTGCTGCCTCCTGATTAGTGGATGGGCTCCATCAATCAAAACAGCAAGATTTCAAGCCTGGGACTCAACCCAAGCTCTGAAAGGCAAGCCTACTACACCTACAAAGCACAGACTAAGAAATCACAGTGTTCTGTGCTGTCCAGAGGCTTCTGAAGTTCTGGTTTCATTGGCCAAGCTCTCAGCACATAAGTGTGGCAGAGGCTGAGAAACACTGTGAGGGAAGGCCACTTCCCTACTTATTGCAGGATCTTGCCCAATTCACTTCTGAATCTCACAACAGAATAAGGTCCTTTTCCTGAGAGGCACTGAGTGTTTATTATTCCCAACGGTCATATTTTTCCCCAGTTAGTCTGTGAGAGTTTGGGGCAGTGACTCAATGGAAGAAGGGTCAGGGCCTCAATGTTATTTATCAACAGTTAAGATGTGGCTATTTTAATACCAGTTTGTATATGGTGAAGTCCCAGTGGTTCCAATTCTTAACCATATAGGGGTACATTTGTAAATGCCAACATCACTGCTCATCCATTTAAAGGGAAGGGGAGCTTAATTTTAGACCCATTGAAACCAGGCCCAATATGCAGACAAAAGGGACACCACTGAAGCAATGTCCCTGTCAGTAGGAAACAACAGGCCTGGTGGCTCAACTCAATGAATCATAAAAAAGTAGGGCTGGAAGTGGCCTCTGGAGGTCATCTAGTCAAATGCAAGGTAGGATCATCCCTATCTGAACCATCCCATACAAGTCTTTGTGGACCTCTGCTTCATTCTGCTGCTGGTCATTGTCCTCTTTGCTATCCATCTGTTTTGGGTTGCAGAGCTCTTTTCATGATCTCCTAACATTTCATGTATAGGGGGGTTCATGGGCTTCCAATTTTTGCTTTTTTACAGTATGCTTAAGGCATAGCCACTTCTAAATCATCTCCGACCAATGATATTCTTCTCAGATATCTCCTGGATCATTGGTACAACAACATAGCATCATAGAAAATTAGGGTTGGAAGGGACCTCGGGAGATCATCTAGTCCAACCCCCTGCTCAAACCAGGACCATTCCCAACTAGATCATTACAACCAGGGCTTTGTCCAGCCAGGCCTTAAAAACCTCCAAGGATGGAGATTCCACCATCTCTCTAGATAATCTATTCCAGTGCTTCTCCACCCTAGTACTGTGAAACATCCTCATCACCTCAGTACTATAAAAAACCCTGTTTCCTTTAAAGTTGTGACATTCTTAAGGAAGGGATACCAGTCAGAATAGGCACTAGCTAGCTCCACCACAGATTCTTTGGATTGCAAAATATGTATTTTCAGGGTGTATCTCACAACAAGCAGAAACCTTCAGGGAAGGAATGTTATTTAGGTTTTCAAGTTGAGCATGCAAGATTAGGAAGTGCCACATTGCCTGTACAAGCTTAATTCAGCCCTTGGGTACAAGCATTATGAGTCAGTCTTTCATTATGTGACTTGTAACAGAGAACCAGAAGGCTCCATTACTTGAGGGAAAAAGAGTAACAGCAGAGATGGCTACAAGGAAAATAGTCAGCTAGGGGAAAAGACAGAGGCTAGGATTGCAGCATAACCATCTCTGTGATAATCTCTGTGCAATAATCCAGCAGGGCAGACCCCTGCATGGGAAGCACAGGCCCTGCTGCAGCAGCAAGACCAGCAGCTATAAGCTGCACTGAAAGCTAGTGAGCAAGCCTAATCAGAAAATACAGGCAGGTTGCTGGGGAAGACACCTGACCAGAAAGGGGCAGGGTCTAAGAGGTATGTAAACACAGGACTGGTGAGTGTCTGAGATCCTGCTACGCTGGAGCACAAGGGGCTGGGGCTGGCAGAAGGTTAGGACCCAGAGGAGTAGGGTTTTGGTATATAGCCAGGAGGCTAGGAGCTTAGTTAGATCCAGTGTGTTTGTGTTCCTTCATTGTGGTTTATACCAGTGGTTTGGGACTAGCAGGAGTGGTACAGAGGTCCCATAAGTGCCCGAGAGCACAAGAGTGTCTTGAGCCTACCTAAGACTCAGGGAGCCCAGGACACAGAGTAGGCCTGAGTCCAAGGGCAGGCTATAGCCTAGAGAGAGATGGTGGCCTAGTGTGGGATGAAGCTAAGTAGGGGCCAGTAGACACTGGCAGAGACAAAGAAGGCTGAATGCCCAGAGAAAGCAGAGATGGGACCTAGGGGGGCCCAGGTAGAGCCAAATTGGATTCACTGCCCAATAGAGAGCTGTGACAGGGTGGGGGCAGGGGGCAGGCTCACTGCCCAAAGCAGGGCTGCACCAGGTCAACAGGGTCCAGAGGGAGCCAAAACAGTCTCACTACCCAAGGTAGGGCACCGATGGAGCCAGGGGGCCCAGAATAAGAGCAATTGAGACAGGAGCTGGTGCCCAGAAGCCAGGTCCAGCACAGTGGGCCTGGGCCAGAAGGTCCAGCTAGAGGAAAAAGGCAGAGACTGAGAAGGTCAAGGCCCCAATAAGGGACTGCTGGTACAGTGCCACCTGTGCCATGGGCGTGGCTGAAGGGAAGTTGGAGAGTGTGATTAGCTCTTAAGGCTACAAGTGCCCTGGGCTGTGGATGGGCCAAGAGTGTTCACTCAGCTTAAAGGCATAAATGAGACCAGCAGAGTCCAGGAGGGACTTGCTACCTGTTAGACAGATGGAGGCTTGCTCTAGGACCCTTAGGCAGCCTTCCTTTTGATCCAATAAGTGCATCAAGGCATGGCAGGAAAGAAGAAGGGGAGGGTATCCTAGAGACAGAGTGGGGCATGGGTTGTGCAGCCACCAGGGGTCATCATGGCTGCTTCTGGAGCATGACAGGGTTACAGATCACATACTATTTTTTTCCACAAAGTTATTATCTCATTCAGTGCAGAGGATGATTTGTGCCCTGGGAATGAATTGCTACTGTGTCGAAGAGTAAAGATGTTTTTGAAACCTGAGTAGTGTCTGAGAGGGGACCCTGAAGAAAGAGAAAGCTGGTCTTGTGGCTGAAATCAGCTAATACCAACAAAGAGATCTTGGTTCTTGTAACTCCCATGTGATGCCAGGCAAACCACTTAAACCAAACTTTGATAGACGACTACTTAATTGTCTAAGTGTCCAGCATAAGGCGCCTAGAACCAGCTTGCCAAAATACTGAGCACTCGCAATGCAACAGCTAACAGTAAAAGTTCTGGCTGTTGTGCATGCCTGGGGGAATGAATCAGAATGACTTGAGTGCCCGGGTTTTTACATACTTCAAGGAAATTAATTGTCATCATTCCCTCCCCCACAAAATGAACCATAATTTGGCTCGGGGAGCCAAGGCCTGGATCATGATTAGACATGAGCAGAGTTATGCCAAATGATGCTAAAGGTAATTTAAGTATCTGGAGAAACTAGGTTCCAGCTCTTTTGTTTACCTACCAGGCATCCTAACTGCTTGCTAATCGCTTCAGCTCCTGTATCCTTTTGACACCTGGAAGCCAACCTTTGCCAACAGCTTCTATTCTCGCTTATGGAGCCAGAAACCTTTTTCACAGCCAAGGGGCTGAATTAAGTTTTCCAGCACTCCATCAGTCTGACTGACTGCCATCAGAGCTCCCTGCTCCTCTGACTCTTAATTATACACAACCTGTGCGTGAACTTGCTGGACTCATCACCTCACTCTTACCATTGGTTCTGTTGGATCCTCACAAGAAACACTCAGCATTTCCCTGGAATACAGAGAACAGATGAAGTCTGTTTGCGGGGGGGTGGGGATGGCGATTCTTTGTGAGTCGGACAGTCTGTGTCCTGTGTCAGGGTTCCCCCAGAACATGGAGCTGACAGGTAACAAATGATAGGATTAATTGTTTGTATCATCTTTGTGCACATAATAAGAAAAGCACCATCCTCATATACAGAAAGACACATACCATCTAGGACTGGTTGAAACTTAGAATGACCTTATACAGGACATTTTGAAAACTGGAAATGGAATTTCTGATAAACTTCAGTTCTGAAGAAAGTTCACTTCAGAATTCCAAACTTCCTGTTCAAAACCTGTGAGAGACGAGGATTTTGGGGTGTGATGTAATTTATTGGACTATCTGCATGGTTAGGATAAAGTTAAAAGAAAGCCTTGCATTTGAGAGCTTGTCCTTCTTTACTCCAACTATGCAGTTGGTCCAATAAAAAATATCACCTCAAAATTCCTGGTCTCTCACATAATTCCTAGACCTTTGTGGATACAATGTCACTCTAACACTACAGGTTTCAGAACCTTAATATTTCATTTCAAATTATGTATTATAGTACGGGCTTTTTTTCTTTTTAGATTGTTATTATTTTACACAATTTCACATCATGTAAGCACTAGCAATGTCTAATGATACATAATATGATAATATGAAACCATATATTTTTGACATGTTCTATTATTTTTGCTTATTTTAAAATCCTTGAGAGCACGTATTACTTTGCACTGATTGAAGCATCTTCCATTTTAAATTAAAGTGTCTTTTGCTTTAAAGGGGTGAGTGGATGAGAACAGGATGGGTTTCAACGCTGACAAGTGCAAGGTGCTGCACCTGGGGAAGAAGAACCAGCAGCA
>NW_017728951.1:34545441-34548025 GCF_001723895.1 Crocodylus porosus | reverse complement strand
AAGGCCAACCGCACCTTGTCATGCATCCACAGATGCATCATGAGCAGGTCCAAGGAGGTGATTCTCCCCCTCTATGCGGCACTGGTCAGGCCACAGCTGGAGTACTGCATCCAGTTCTGGGCGCTGCACTTCAAGAGGGATGTGGCCAGCATCGAGAGGGTCCAGTGGAGGCCACTCGCATGATCTGGTGTAACAGGGCAGGCCCTTTGAGGAGAGGCTACGGGACCCGAACCTGTTCAGCCTCCACAAGAGAAGGCTGAGAGGGGATCTTGTGGCCACATATAAACTTACCAAGGGGGACCAGCAGGGAATGGGAGAGACCACATTCCCCCGAGCACTTTGAGGAGAAACTAGGAATAATGGCCATAAGTTGATGGAGAGTAGATTCAAGCTAGATACCAGGAGGCACTATTTCACAGTCATGGCACCTAGGATCTGGAACCAACTTCCAAGGGAAGTGGCGGTTGCTCCTACTCTGGGGATCTTCAAAAGGAGGCTAAACAATCACCTAGCCAGGGTCATTCGACCCCAGCATCCTTTCCTGCCTATGGCAAGGGGTTGGACGTGATGATCTGCTCAGGTCCTTTCCGACCCTTACCAACTATGAAACTTTGCTTGTGTTTTAATGAAATTGTTTGACCTGTTGGCCCTCAGAACTAAATGATCAGTATAATGGGCAAAAGTCTCTGATATTTTAAAGCTCGTATGGCTTGTAGAAAGTCTGGAAACTGGTATAGACGTGAGGTTTCAGCCCTTTCGATCAAATCCATCAGACCCCAGCTGTCACTAATCAAATCTTTGGTTGCAACTCTAGGAATATCAAAGAAAATAGACTCCCTCTTTCTCTAAAAAAAAAAAAAAAAAAATGCATGTTTTACAAGATCAGAACTCAGAGAATAACTTTTATTGAGCACCTGGATAAGGTTTTTAATTCCAGTTTTGCATTTATTGGATTTCCTGTTCATTGAAAGAGTTATTGAATTCAGTGAGCTTTGGATCAGGACCACAGTTCCCTATGAGACTTCTAGGGTATTTTGTTTTCTATACAAGCCTGTTGGGTTCTATAATATTTTTCCATAAGCATGAAGTCATGAAAAGATTTAGGAAGTTTGAGTATCAGAGATACTAGTCAGTGGGCACATCTATACTACATGCTTTACTGCTCAGTAGAGCAAATTACTGTGCAGTATCACTGTCTACAAGTGCAGATGCTTACTGTGCAATAAGTTGCTCTACTCTGGAGTTAATTTGCTACCTGCAAATGCAAGTAACAAGTTAACTCAGGAGTAGTTACAGTCCAGTAACACATGTGTAGATACTAACTGGGAGCAATTTTTTCCCCCATCAGCCCTGCCAGCAGGTGTGGGGCTGCAGGCACTTGCAGGCCTGGGAGTTTCTTCAGCCCCAGTGATGGGGAGCTCTTTGCCTGCCCTAGCCCCTGGCCCTTCAAAGCCTTCAGGGATTCCGGGGCCCTGGGCCACCTGTAGTCAGCCTCTGGTCACTGTTGCACATGCCAGCCTCAGCAGCATGGCTGGACTCTGCTGCTAGTCTCTGGCACGGTGTTGCCATGCTGCTGCCTGTCCGATACCATCATGCTGTGCTAGATTCTGCAGGCAGCTTCCAGGCCCAACACCACTCTTGGCTACCTGCAGCCAACTTCTTGGTATTGCTTGAGTGAACTGTCCACTTGGACTGTCATGTGGAGGCCCAGTGAGCCTTTTAAGGAGCCATGTTGGCATTGTCCCTGATGGTATATGCCACCTCCTGGGGCTGCAACTGGTCCAGGAAGATTTGAGAAGATAAATGCCGTTTGCAAACACAATCAGGGGTCAGAGTTAATTTGAGCATTTAGCTCTGCTCTGACCTTTGCTTGCAAGCAAATAGACCCTTAAGTGCCGACTGATGTCTGTGTGTCTGTAATCTCTGTGCACCTCCAGGGAACGAACTGCTGTTTGTGCAACACCGTGGTGAATAGCAGCAGTGCATAGCGGGTCAAACACCACTCGGTCCATGCAAAAAGCTCCTTGTTGCACGCCTGCAGGGCACACTTTGGGTGCAGGGATGGCATGGTGCGGCGGGGGGGGGGGCACTGATCCAAGAACCTCTCTGGAGATGCCCTCTGGAGGATGGGTGTGGATGCCACCAGCTCCGTGTCCTAGTCAGGGGGGGAGCCCTTCACCCCCTGGGCCTGGGCGCTGTGGACTTGGCAGCAGTGCAGGAGACAGGTCAGCCTGCAGGAGGAGGCCCCAGGATCCAGGCCTGAAGCCAGCCATGTCCTGGCTTAGGAATGGGGTGGGGAAGGTAGGCTGCCTGGGGCCAATGCCCAGTGACTCACCTGACCCTGCAGAGTAAGCAGGAACAGGGGGCTCAGCTGGCGGCCAACTGTGCCAGGGTCTGTCTAGCTGGCTTACTATGGTCTGTGGGCATCTGTGCACACATAGATTTCATAGATTTCATAGACATTAGGGCTGGAAGGGACCTCAGGAGATCTTTGAGTCCAGCCGCCTGCCCAAAGGGCAGGAAGTCAGCTGGGGTCATAGGATCCCAGCAAGATAAGCATCCAATTTACTCTTGAAGGTGTTCA
>NW_017728951.1:34531304-34545341 GCF_001723895.1 Crocodylus porosus | reverse complement strand
CCGGGTCCAGGCAGCCGCCTCATCCCAGGGAGCGAGGAGTTAACCCCTTCCCACCATGAGCCTGCTTACCTCCGGCTGTGCTGGGGGTCGGCAGGTGTCTGGGGGGCTTCGGGGGAGCGGGGGTGCAGCAGGGTTCACCCGCACGTCTCTCACTGCTCCGGAGCCTAACATGACCCCCATCTGAGGCCAGACAGCACACAGCCCCCTGGTATAGAGCATATTATCTCAGAAATGTTACAGACTCTCACAAACAGCTTCTTTCTGCTTGCTCTGTGGGTCCTGCAGCTGCACACAGGGGAGAGGCACCAGCTGCCATTCTGGGCTGCACCTTCAAGGTCACTGCCAGATTTGGTCAGGGCCCAACATATGTGCTGGCTCTTGCAGTGGAGGACACAGGACCAGACCTGGCTCGTCATGGTGGCCAAGGAGCCACTGGCAGGCTCGTGGGCCTGGCATGTGGAGGACATTATGTATGAGTGGGAGCGGGGCTCGGCAGACCAGGAGTTCTGGCACAGGCTTCTGGCTTTAGAGAAGAGGCACCTGTGGGTCCAGGAGCAGCAGACTCATGGTGGCCAGGGCAGTGGAGGCCATGAGGGAGGACTGCCCAGTGCTGGACACCATCCTAGCCCTGGCAGTTGCCTTTGTGTCATCCACTGCCCAGCCCCTGGCTGTAGCCCCGCCTTTTCCCTGGCAGCCACCCACTACCCAGCTGCATGCTTCCTAATGGGCCTGGGCTGAGGTGCAACCTCATCTACACTGGCCAGATGCCCCTGCCCTGGCTTCTGCCCCAGGTCCCCTGACAGCCAGCCCCACTGCCTTGGCCCTGCCCTGCTGTTTGCCTGTCTCCATGTGGCCCCAAAGCAGGAGCTGCCTGCAGCAGGGCCAGCACAACACCTGGGCGCTGCTGGCCTGGCTTACTCGGTGCAGGAGGGGGAGTCAGCTATGTCAGCAGAGTACCACCTGCTGTCACCCCCAGGTGAGCTCCCCACCCACCGGCCTCACCACAGCATGTGCAGAAGCAGGGAGAGGTGGGCACGCTGAGGTACCTGTGCACTCCCAGTCAGAATTGCAGCTACAGGCAGGTAAGTTTCACTGGGCTTGGAATGAGGGGACAGAACAAGACCCCCACAGCACAGGAGGGAGTGCTTTAGGGGCAGGGCACTACTTTGCTCCCTCCTGTACTGTGGGGATTGTCCCATGATCCAGCTTGGCTGGGGGCCTGTTCACCATGAATGGAGTCCTGGCTGGGCTGGGGCAATCAGAGCCTGCCAGGTCATCCAGGGGTGTGGGTGGATGACTACAGCTCCCACCACTGTGCGCACCACGGGAGGGGGAGCACATTACCCTCCCCCCTGCTCCCCTGTGACGCACCCCTGGATGAGTCGCTGGGCTCTGATTGCCCCATGACCCAGCCCAGAGCCCGGTGGGCCCTCCAGAAGTTGTGCAGGCAGCCAAGTGAGGGCACATGGCCCGGTCCGGCCCCCAATCTTTGCGCGGGGCAAGGGCAGGTGGGATCAAGGTGCAGTCAACCTGTTGCTACCATCAGGCCCTTCTGCATAAGCAACCTGGTGCTGGCTGCCTCCCAGTAGCTCCTTTGTGTAACAACCCTGCAGGTTCTCTGCAGGTTGGAATACCGGTTGCAGGGGTGGGTGGGAGGGATGATTTGGAGGGTGACACCAAGACATGTCAGGTGCTTGAGAAATTTTGCAACAGCACTGAGCACTTGAGAAGAGCAGCACTGAGCCCACAGCACTTAAAGTAAAGATCCAAGTTGCTGCAGTCCAAACTGAGGCTCTCTTGTCACAGGGCTCTGTGGGGGGCAGTGGCTGAAACCACAGTGAAGAGCATGTGATTTAAAAGTGGGCAAGGTGAGGGGAATCAGATTTCCAGTCCAAGGACCTGACAGCTGCTGGGAAACAGTGGAAGAATTGACCATGGGTACACAGCTGATAAAGGCAAGCACAGATGGGACAATGAAGGTAAAACATTTCCCATTACCACTGAGCTAAAGGGAGTGCAAACACTTTTTTCTCCAAGAGGCTCAAGGCATTAGAGCAACTGAAGAAGGCTTTGGACTGAAGCGGCACACACCAAAAGGGTGAGGCGGGACCAATTTGGGAATGGACTGAAGCAGTACGCTCATGTGCTTACAGACTGAAATGGCATGCTCACAGACCACTACACCTTGGAACATTGGCCCAGGTACCTGTTGAAGTGTGCCTGGTAGGGGTCCAGCTGGCCGGTATAGGACAGCATGAGCCAGGGGAGAAGGTGGTGGTGCGGTTCCTGATGAGGGGTGGAACTGTCACTGCACCCAGCTGGAGGTCTGGCATTCCTGGCACAATTGCCCACTCTCCACCAGGGGTGGCAAGGCAGGGTTGCAGAAAATGTGGGTGTCATGGGTGCTGGCACTCATTGGTGAAGGCACCGCAGTGGTCGATAATGGCCTGGAGCATGATGAAGTGGAAGCCCTGCCAGCTGTAGTAGGGGCGATGGCCATGGGGTGGGCGGTGATGGATATGTGGGTTCTATCCAGGGCTCTGATGCACTGGGAGAAGCCCAGGGTGCAGAACTCCACCATCACCTCCAGGGGGTCATGGACCCCCAGATTGCCCAGGGCACCCCAGACCTCCAGGATGGCCTCCCCAGTGGTTGCCTTGCCCACGCTGAAGAGGTGGCTAATATAGCATAGGCTGGTGTGTATGGCCAGCTTGAGCAGGCTGATGGACAGCTGGGTGTCTGCAGGGACAGGCCCCAACATGGTGGTGGCCTGTCACTCCAGTTATGGACAGAGCTCCTTGAGGAGGTCCTGGAAGGTGCCCTGGGTAATCTGGAATGACTTCAGTCATTGCTCATCATCCCACGTGGTCTGGATGACATGCAGGCACCAATCCCAGCTGGCTAGGCAGACCCACAGGTGGTGGGGCTAGAGCCCCAGGAGTGTGTGGATGGTACCAGTGATGGTGCCTAGGTGCACATAATTGGCATCCCTGCTGGGATCCAGGTGGCAGCGTGGGGTCCAGGAGGCAGCAGTGTGATGCCAGGGGACTGAGATACCATGGTGAGCCTGGCCAGGCAGCCATGTCATATGTGGGGGCCACCACTGCTGAGACTGACCTGGGACAGGCATCAGTTGCTATGGTAGCAAAGCAGGGTAACCAAGGTGGTGAGCAGGTTCCTGGGCTCTGGATATTGCTCGTAGGGCCTTGGGGTGGAACAGCCACTACACAATGGGCACAGGTTCTGGTGACAGAGCTGCAGCATGCTGGCACTGCTCTGCAAGCTGCTCCAGGCGAAGAAGGCAGGTGGCCAGGGAGCAGCGCACAGGGCTGACTTTTAAAGATGGCTGCCGGCCAGAGGCAGGAGCAGCCAAAGCATCCAGCCTCCGGCTGCTGCAGGGGGGCTGGTGCAGGTCCAGAGTGGGCAGAAGCAATCTACTGCCAGGAGGAGCAAATATGCTCCCAAATGCCCACATATGTACATGCCTGCCCAGGGTGGGTTTACTCCAGGGTAAACCCATCCAGCAGCATTTGCATGTGTAGATTCCCTCAGTACATGCAACATTAAACAAACACATATGTTTTTCCAAGATTGGGACCTAACCTGAACTGGTCACTCAAAAATTAGGTGTAGATTAGAACTGCTGACCTGTATACAAGTAGTCTGAACTGTCCCATTTCTGCATAACTGTTCTTTAAATATAAATAAGGAGAGAAAGAGATTTGCCTATGGAACTTGGCCTGAGGCCATTGGTAAAGTCAGTTGTGGTCCGAGGGCCTGGTGGTTTGTCCCATTGGGTGTTACCAAGACTATGGGAAAGCTGAGATTGGAAGGATCATAAAACTAAATGGTACCTTGCTAATAATAGCACTTCCCTTCTCTGCTCCCTGCCCTGCCATTCCTTGTACAACCTCAGTGTTTTTCTTGTGACTGCCATTGTTTTCCAAGTTAGATGTTGAGTAGAAAGCTCTGGCTGTGAAAGACAGGAGCTTTAGGGAGGTGTCCTTAAGGGAGAGTAATGCCACTGACACTGCTTGTGTGGTGGGAAGTCAAGGGATGCACACTGCTGGTGTCCATGCAGCAGGGAGCAGGGGCCATATATAGCCTATGCAATGTGCAGCTCCTGAGCACAACAAAGTTGGACAGACTTGATGTATCTCATTTATGGGAGACGGTACAGCTCAGGGGGCCACAAATTCCAAAGAGCCAGAGAAAAATCCCAGTTCTCAAAAGGTAGAGTTTAGGGAAGCAAAAGCTGCACTAAGGTCCAGAGCACATGTTAACACAATATGGCATTTTGCTCCCCTCTAGTGCCAAATCTACCTACAGAGGATTATGAATCCATTCTACCCTCTCCTATGGCATTGGGTTCTTCATGTGAGGGATCCAAGGCATGGATGTTTGGGAAAGGTCACCTTGTAATTGGTTGAAGTCCAGGAACTGGGTCCACAGAAAGCCAGAAGTCAGAGACGAAAGTTAGGCTATGCCAGGAGTCAAAACCCAGAGTTTCCAGTAAGTGAATCCAGAAACTACAGAGGAGTCAGGAGTAAGCACCAGAATCATTGCCTAGATAGTCTACTGCTTGCTTTCAAAGGCTGGAGTGAGTGGAGCCTATTTCCTGTGGCCTCGGGGGGTTGGTTGCCTTGATTGCCCAATTAGGACCATTTGGGCTCAGGGTACTGCTCTGAGCTTGCTGCAGTTGGGGCCTGTTTCTCTTCAGCCTCAGTGAATGGATTGTCCTGATCAGTTGATTAGGATGAGCTAGGCCCTGAGCTCTGATCTGAGCTCATATAGTACCGCTCTTCCTAGGCCAACCTCTGGGCATCTTTGGATCAGGCTTCTCCCAATGATGAAATGCCCAGACCAAATCAGGGACATGCACATTTTCTGCAGGCTCCCATAAGTACTCTGCTAGTCCATAGCTTTCCCAGTCAATCAGGTACTGGGATTTCCCCCATATCTTTCTACTGTCGAGGTTTTCCTTGGCTATGAGGAAAGTTTTCCTTGACTACAGAGTGGAGGGTCTCAGGAATGGGCTTTCAGTATACGGTTTTAACAGGCAGACATGAGGACAGTGGTGGACCTGCATGGAGTGTATGGTGGATGGTTTTAAGATGTTTGATGGACAGCCATACCTTGTCCCCTATCCTGAACATAGGTGCCTCAGAGTGGTACTGTTTCACATAATGTTTGTTAGCCTCTTTATCTTGGTGAAGGTGTCCTTTCTGGTCCTGGTGGATACCTTATAAGTGGATTGCCAGTTCTGTGATAGAAAGGGTTGAAGAAACAGTCAGCAAGATTGGATGAAAATAGGGATGAAACCCACAGTTGCCAGAGAAAGGGCTGTGCTGAGTGAAGGTGTGTTCTGAGTTATAGGTAAACTTCTCCAAGGAGTGACCCAGTCATTTTGGTGAAAGTTTAAGAAGCAACTTAGGTACTGCCCTAGCCCCCTGGTTGATCACACTGAGTGAGGTATTGGTCTGATGGTGGTAGGCAGGTGAGAGGAACAGCTTCATTCACTAAAAGCTGGCAGAACTCCTGCCAGAAGTGAGATAGACCAGGGACCCCGGTTTGTAACCCAACAACAGAAGGCATCCCATGGAGCTGAAAAAATGTGTTTTAGAAACAACTGGGCCATTTTGTATGTAGTGGGCAGTCCATGGCAGGGGACAAAGTGGGGTATGTTTGTGAAGGCATCTACCGCCCAAAGTTTGGTCTTGGGAGAAGAGAAACTCATTGACAAAATCCAGGTAGACCATATTCCAAGGCCAGGAGGAGTGGAAAGGGGCTGAAGGAAACTAAAGGGATAAAGCCCTGTGGGTTTTTGGTACAGAAACAAGTTTCACAGAAGGCAGTATAATTCTTGATGTCTGCCTGCATCTTCAGCCACCAGAAGTTCCAGACCAGGAGTCTCCTGATCTTGGTTTGGCTGACATACCTGGCCACCAGAGACTTGGGGCCAAATCTGAGTACCTCTGAATGAGGTGCCTTTCAGGGATGGACATGCCCCTGGAGATAGAAGAGGATGCCCTCTTCTAACCTGAAGTCCTGCCCTGCTCAGGACTCTTAATCTAATTATTGGGGGGTAACCCTAGTAAATAGGATCTTGGAATACCTCTCTCTAGCCATAGTTTCAAAGTTCTTGGCCCCCAGGATCGTGGATGGACTTAGGGCATGGCACCTGAATGAATATCCAGGACAGAGCATTTACCTTGTAATTGCAGGCTTCTGGCACTGCATGCAAAATGGCCCAATAGTTTCTAAAACACATTTTTCAGCTCTGTAGGATGCCTTCTATTGTTAGGTTAGGTACTAGTAAAGTTGAACCAGGAGAAAAATAAGGACCTTTGAGTGTATCATTATTTCAGGCTCTTTGCTGACTGGAGGTGTTCCAGGCAGGACATCTATGGGGTGGCAGGCTCAATCCCAGTGGTGGCATCATTCTGTGAAGGCCGCCTTGATGGCCAGAAGCTCTTTGTCCCAGATAGCATAGTTACAATCTGCCTGTTGGCATTTTTCTGCAGTGGTAGGCCTAAGGGTGTGGGCACCCCTGAGTCTTGCTATGTTGGGATAGGATCGCTCTAATTGTAAGAGGCACCCACAAATGGGAAGTCTGGGGCGGGGGACATGATGAACAGGATTGGCATGCCAGTGAAGGCCCACTTCAGGTGGTCAAAAGCAGCCTGGCCCTCCAGTAACTGGTGGAACCAACCCCCTCCCCCCATCCTTTTAAGGAGTGAGAGGGGCCATCAGTTTGGAGAAGTTTCAGATGAACCTTTTAAAAAAATCTGTGAACTCCAGGAACCACTTGACTTCCCATACATACCCCATGAACTCCACAGTAGTGTAATCAAGCTTGTATTTTTCCAGTTTTACATTGGCTTCTGTATAGTTTTTCTGGCTAGGGACAGAAATTACACATAAGCTAGTATAAGTGATCAGAAATCAGTTCAAATCTGTAACACAAAAGAAGTTCAATATACATAAACTGCTTTCAAAATGGCTGAAACCTGGCTGGATATAGTATCAAACTTAACTGATTTAGGTTAAATCAGTTTATTGAACTTCTGTCCCAGATCCCCTTAGGATTCAAGGGACAGGGGGAAGAGGCAGGCAGCAGGCACTTCTGGGTAATCCAGAGCACCTGACTGGCTGCTTGGCCAGCGCAGGAAAATTCAAACTGTGGGCTTTAAAAAGCCCTGGTTTGACTCAGCGCCCAGCAGTTGGGTGCTGAAGGAGGGAGAAGAGGCTGACTGGGCACACGTCCAGGCTCTCAGCACATGTGTGCCCCCTGTAACGTACCTGACGCGGCGGAGGCTGAGAAGCAACAGCGGGGACAGAAGCAGCTGATCCCCCAAAGGTTAGTGGGCAGGAGCTGGCACAGCTACAGAGGGTCTGGAGGGGAAGCCCCCCGGATACCTCTTTGCTGAGCTGGGCAGGGAGATGCGCTCCCAAGCCGCGCGCGAACAGAGTGCGCACAGGCGCGCTCTGTAAGGACACGCCGGGGTTTGCACCAGCATTTGCGCAGGTGGAAGCAGGCAGGGCAGCAAGAGAGTCTTCCTTAGGAGGGAGGAGGCTCCACCAACAAGGAGAGAGGTAAGAACTATCTGTGAGCCATGGTGGCAACTCGCAGTGCTGCCAGGGGCACTGCCCCTGTGATGCTGTCCTTCCGGGGCTCCTCTGAGGCTTCCACCCAGATGGAGCCCTTGGGGGGCCTGGGGACCACCTGCCCCCCAAGCTGTGCGGGTGGCTGGATGGGATCCCTGGGGGTGGGACTGAGGTCTGGTGACTCCCCTGCCTGCCCCTCTTGTGAGCGTCTTCAGGCTCTGGATGGCAGGTGGCAGAACTCCAGGCCGAGGTGAGCATGCTGCGGGGGATCCGGGTGGCAGAGGATGAAATTGATATGTATTACTACTCTCTGCAGAGACAGGAACCTACCAGAGAGACCCCGCGTGCACAACACCCAACTAATCGGTGGCAGCAGGTTCCTGTCAAGGCCAGGGCAGCTCATACAACTGCTGTGCCTGCTCCCCAGGCATCCCTCGGGAACAGGTATGCGGCCTTGGCCCCACTGAAGGAGGAGGCAGAAGAACTGGTCCCAAGAGAAATTGAAGCCGCTCGACCTACATCACTGGCTCAGATGAGGCACACCCCGAGAGGAAGGAGATGTAAAGTCCTGGTCACCGGGGACTCCATCCTGAGGGGAACCAATGGTCCAATCCATCTCTCGGAGCCCTGGTCACGGCAAGTCTGCTGCATGCCTGGAGTGAGGATTCGCAACATCACAGAGACCATCCCTAAAATCTTCAAGCCCTCTGAATACTACCCATTGGTTGTGGTCCATGTGAGTACAAATGATGCATCCAAGGGCAAGCCAGATAACATCATGGAGGACTACAAGGCCTTGGGACACCAACTGAAGAAGACGGGAGCCCAGGTGGTATTTTTCTCCATTCTCCTGATAAGTGGATGGGGTAGGCGTCATGAAGCCTGCATTGACATAGTTAACTGGCGGCTTTGGAGCTGGTGCCACGAGGCAGGCTTCGGGTTTTTTGACAATGACCCATGTTTTTGTATGGAAGGCATGTTGGGGTGGGATGGGCTTGACCTCTCGCCTAAGGGCAGACGTATCTTTTCCTTTAGGTTGGCTGATCTTGTATGGCGGGCTTTAAACTAGCTTCACCAGGGGAAGGGGCCGCTTTGAGTGGAGAGGATGCTTCACCAGCATGCAGGGTGACAAGAGGAAGGGAAGCCCAGGTAAGCATCAATGTCTTGGGAGTAGGGGGCCACAATTGTTCTGGGAGTGGGAGGGAGGCACATGCACCCTCAGGAGGCGTCAAGTGCCTCTACACTAATGCTCGTAATATGAGGAGTAAGCAGGAGGAACTGTGCCTCCTGATTGCGAGTAGGAACCCAGACTTAGTAGGGCTCACAGAAACCTGGTGGGACCCTACCTATGACTGGGCGGCAGGCATTTGGGGATACACCTTATATAGAAGAGACAGGGCAGAGAGGAAAGGTGGTGGGGGGGGGTTGTGCTTTTTGTCAAAGAGCACCTCACATCATCAGGGATTAGCTTCGGGTTAGAGGAGAGTTGGGCAGAGACACTATGGGACCAACTACAAAGGGGGCGTGGCGAAAGGGACCTTACGCTGGTTGTCTGCTACAGACCACCCAACCAGGGGGAAGAGCTGGATCAGGACTTCTCCAGTCAGCTTATGGAGGTGGTTAGGTCAAGGGATGTTATTGTCATGGGTGACCTAAACTACCCAGACATTTGCTGGGAGGAACAGACAGCCAGATCTGACCGCTTACATAGGTTCCTGGCTGTATTACAGGACCTTCACCTTATCCAGGAAGTGCACAGCCCCACTAGGGGTAATGCCTTGCTGGACCTGGTCTTGGTCATGGGGGATAACCTGGTGAGGGGACTGGTGGTCCTTGACCACCTGGGCAATAGTGATCATCCCCTGCTGGATTTCATTATCCAATGCAGGGTGTCAAGGACTTACACCAAGGCTAATGCCCTTCACTTCAGAAGGGCCAGCTTCAATGAATTTAGGAGAATAGTGGGGGAGGCACTGAGGACCCAGAAGGTAGAGGAGATGGGAGTCCATGAGGGATGGTCGTACATTAAGGGGGCGATCCTTCAGGCACAAAGGATATCAGTCCCTGAGAGAAGCAAGGGGGGTAAGAGTGCTCAGAAACCCCCTTAGCTCAGAAAGGACATTCAGCAATGCCTGAGGACTAAAAGGGGGGCATACAACCAGTGAAAGGCAGGAGCTATCACCAAGGAGGTGTACTCCTCCTTGGCCCCTGAGTTTAGGAGAACTATTAGGAAGGCCAAGGCAGAGATGGAATGCAAGCTAGCGTCCAGGATTAAGGACAACAAAAAGTCCTTTTTCAAGTACATTGGGAGCAAGAAGAGGGCACCAGGCAATGTAGGGCCCCTGCAAGACTCATACAGTAATCTCGTGGCTACACCAGACAAGAAAGCTGATATTTTTAACAGTTTCTTTGCCTCTGTTTTCTTGAACAGGGACCCGGACATCCCACCTACCAGAGGTAGGGACAATCTTGAGGATAGCTCTGTCAGGCCTTCAGTCAGTGCAGATGTAGTTAGGGATCTTCTGGAAGGGCTGGACATTTTAAATCTGCAGGTCCAGATGCCCTCCACCCAAGGGTGTTGAGGGAGCTGGCAGGGGTCATCACAGAGCCCTTGGCCTGGCTGTATGGGCATTTGTGGTCATCTGGCCAGGTGCCGAGGGATTTGAAACTAGCCAACGCGAACCCAATTTTCAAGAATGGGAGGAAGGAGGACCCAAGTAACGACAGGCCTGTAAGCCTCACCTCGGTGCTCAGGCAGATCTTGGAGAGAATCATCAAGGAGCACATCTGTGGGGGCCCAGCAGGGGAGATCATGCTCAGGGGCAACCGGCATGGGTTCATCAAAGGCAGGTTCTACCTGACCAACTTGGTTGCCTTTTATGACCAGGTGACTAAATCCTTGGATGATGGTGTCACCATGGACGTAGTCTTTCTAGATTTTAAGAAGGCCTTTGACACTGTCTCTCACCCCTTCCTCATCAATAAATTAAGCAACTGTGGCATTGATGCCTACATTGTTGGATGGATAAAAAATTACCTGATGGGGCGCACCCAGAGAATGGTGGTGGATGGGTTGTACTCAACCTGGAGAGATGTGAGCAGTGGTGTACCCCAGGGCTCAGTCCTCGGGCCCACACTGTTTAACATTTTCATCAGTGGCTTGGACGAGGGGGTGGAAAGCATGCTGTTCAAGTTTGCTGATGACACTAAGATGTGGGGCGAGGTGGACACACTTGAAGGGAAAGAGAGGCTGCAACTAGATTTAGACAGACTACAAAAGTGGGCAGATGAGAGTAGGATGGGGTTCAATGTAGACAAATGCAGGGTGCTGCACTTTGGGAGAAGGAATCCACAGCATACATACAGGCTGAGGAGTTCCCCTCTTGAAACCACAGAGGCGGAACAGGATCTTGGAGTCATTCTGAGACATCAGAGTCCACCTCTTATACCAATTGTTGCACTTCAGGCATAGCAGTGTTGGAAAGGTGCAGTATTATCAGCACTAGGGAGTAGTAGAGCCCCGTGATGAGGAGAGGGTGGCAGATGGATGAAGGAGCAGAACACATGCCCCTTGCCCTGCCCAGATCTGCTTACTTTGGCCAGGTGACTTGGTTTTCCAATTATGGGTTCCCCCTTGCACTTTACTGGGCAGGTGGCTGCAAAGTGACCTTGCATTCCACATTACAAACAAAACCCTACTGCTTGACACTGACACCTTTTGGCTTTAGATTGGTAGGGTCTCCCCACTTCCACCTGCATTGGCTTCTCAAGCAGCTGGCCCAGGGGTGGCAGGGAATCAGGGCCAAGGTGTGAGGTGTTCTCTGCTGGACCCTCCTCTTATCTATGTTAGCTTGTAAAGGCAATGGTCTATCTTTATACACAACTTGACTGATGGAGCCAAATGTGTGGGGGTCCCTACCCAGGTGAGCTCATCTTCCATGTCCTCACTCAGCCCTGGCAGAAATGGAAGAGCTGGGTTGCCACATTCCACTCGGTGTTGACGGACTACTACTGAAAGTCCACAGCATACTGGCTCACACACCAGCTGCCCTGCTGCAGGGACTGTAAGACTATTTCTATGGTTAGGGACTGAAAGGGTCTGCACACATTTGGGACATGTCCTGCAAGAATTCTTCTAGGTTATTCAGAAAGGTACTGGAGGCTTGCAGAAGCAGGAATGCCCAAGTCAGGGTGCTCCCTACAAGCAAGCTGATGACCACTTCTACCTTGACCTGATCCATGGGATAGGCCCTGCGGGGCAAAGGGTGAACAGCAGGTGGTATTGATTCAGAAATTCCCCAAACTTCTTCAGGTGCCCACAGAAGTGCTCCCAGAGAGGAACCTTGGGCTCAAGGGAATACAAGGGAATAGCTACAGGAGAGGCCTCCAGTACAGGAGGCATGTCCTGCTGTGACCTGAGAGTAGCATTTTACTGTTGGAACATTGTTATCTGGACCTATAATGCCCCAGTGCCTGCCTAGGTGCCAGGCCCTGCTTTTCTTCCCACAGTTGGCCAAACAGGGCCTGGAGCCACTGAACTGCTTGCTTGTAGGTAGGCAACCTGCTCCTGAGACCCCAAGGCCTCTGGTGGGGCTGTGGGCAATGAGGGTGAAGTGAGGATGAAGAAGGGGTCTAAGCAAACTGTTAGGGATGAGGATATGGGCAGTCAGGGATGGTCACCTGGCAATGAGGTGAAGTCCAGGAAATGGGTTCATGGGGAGGCAGGAGTCAGAGCCAGAGTTTTAGGTAAGGAAAGTCAAGGAACTGCAGAGGGGTCAGGAGCAAGCACCAGTGTCTTTGTCAGGACAGTGTACTGCTGGCTGCAGTCAGCTTTTAAAGGCTGGAGCAGGTGAAGCCTATTTCCTGAAGTCTCAGGTAGTGGACTGCCCTGCTCGTTTGACTGGAAACTGGCTGGGCCTTGGGCCATGATCTGAGCTCATTACACTTTAGTTCAAGGTTGCGGAGGCAATAGAGGACCTGAGCTCAGTCTGTGACCCTGACCTTTTTCAGATTTGTTGTGAAGGCTGCAAATCTTCATGGACAAGTTCCTAAATAGTGTAAATTCTAGCTGAATATCTAGGAGAAGAGATGTAGAAATTTACTTTATCCATGTCTCATAGGCAAATTCTTGTCTATGCTTAAAAGCCAATGTCTGGCTTGCTTTGACACTTTGCTATGGGCAAGCATCTTGTAAGTAACTGCTTTTATTTTTGTACTGGTCCCTTTTGTGATTGTGTGTAGTGAATTTCAATGAATCCTGCCTGCTCTGGAAATATATTTAAGCTTGTTTGGGCTGCCACCTGGAGAAATCCTTTTTGCTTGGAAAATATTGCCAGGAAGCTGTGGCAATTGCCATAAAGTTGCAGGGAGCCTGAGAGGTGAGAGACTTGAAGCATACAAAGCTGTGGATCAGTGTCCACTGAACAGCCCAATGCATTCAAGGTTTCTATAGTGCCCACAGTGCAATGCAGTGCAGGGGTGTTTTTTTTTTTTCTAATTTAAAAAAACAAGGACATTCAATGACCAAAAACTACACTAAGATGCAGTTATGGTGAAAGGTACGTACACATTTTTAAGTGAAAAACATTACATATTAGAATGATATTGTAATTATGTCCAAGCCAAAGCTTATAAATCCAGGAAGCTCAGGTTGAAAGTTCCCTTTAAAAGAAATCCAGCATTTTAAATAAGAACTGCACAGTGAGGGCACCTGAAGAATCTTAACTTTGCCTTGGTGCGATTCCACTGGGAGATAAGTATGAAAAAGCCTCTGTCTTTAACAATTAGTTTAATCTAATCTGGGACCACAAACACTAAAATGCCTTAATCATAATTGTATGTTTAGAGAACAGACTCTTTTGCTTCCTTGTACAGCAATATGGGTCTTATAAATGTTACAGCTAGTATTAAATGTTCCCTGATTTCTGTATCTTTATATTGGGCCAATAAAGCCTACTAAAGCAATATTTGCAGAGCTGCAAGTGCACTGCAGGGCTTTCACTTCCTCATTAAAAAAGAATTTGTGTTAGTGGCGCCTAAGAAAAATCCACACAAATAGCCATAGATTTCATAGATTTTATATATTTTAGGGTCGGTAGGGACCTATTAGATCATTGAGTCCAACCCCCTGCCCTGGGCAGGAAAGAGTGCTGGGGTCATAGTTTCATAGTTTCTAGGGTCAGAAGGGACCTGAGTAGGTCATCTAGTCTGACCCCCTGCTGTGGCAGGAGAGAGTACTGGGGTCAAATGACCCCAGCAAGGTGTTCATTTAGCCTCCTCTTAAAGAACCCCAGGGTAGGAGCCTGCACCACTTCTCTTGGAAGTTGGTTCCAGATCACAGCTGTCCTGACTGTGAAGTAGCACCTCCTCATGTCTAGCCTAAACCTACCCTCTGCCAGCTTGTGACTGTTATTCCTGGTCACTCCTGGT
>NW_017728951.1:34512367-34531204 GCF_001723895.1 Crocodylus porosus | reverse complement strand
GGTATACACCTCCCTTTTAGCTAGCGGACATTCCCGGATGCTTTTGGTGAGCCATGGGGGCTTGTGTGCCCTCCTGCTCCCTTTGATCCTTGTTGAGATTACCTCCCTTTGGGCTTGGAGGATCATCTCCTTGAGGAGCGACCACTCTCCTTGGACACCGGACTCCCCTCCCCCCTGGGACCTTAGTGCTTCCCTGACTATTCTTCTTAGCTTGGTGAAGTTTGCCCTCCTGAATTCTAGGGTTTCTGCCTTGCTGCAGGTGTTTGCCACCTTGCGCTGGATGGTGAATTCCAGCAGGTGATGATTACTGTCACCCAGGTGGTCAAGCCCCTGCAGCCCCCTCACCAGGTCATCTCCCGTGGTCAGCACCAGGTCCAACAAGGTGTTTGTTCAATTTCCTCTTAAATACCTACAAGGAAGGGGATAATACCACCTCCCTTGGAAGTGTATTCCATATTTTGGCAACCCTCACTGTAAAGAATTTTTTTCATGATGTCGAACCTGAATTTGCTCTCCTTCACTTTGTGGCCATTGTTTCTAGTTACTCTGATGGGTGTATCCCCTATTTCCTGCTGTCTTGTCCCCCCGATGAGCTTTTAGATAGCCACAAGATCACCTCTCAGCCTTCTCTTGTGGAGGTTGAAGAGATTCAGGTCCCTCAATCAGTCCTTGTAGGGTTTTTCCTCTAGGCCTTTAACCAGACGCATGGCCCTCCTCTGAACCCTTTCCAGGTTATCATTCTTGAAGTGTGGTGCCCAAAACTGGATGCAGTACTCCAGCTACGGCCTGACCAGCGCCGCATAGAGGGGAGGTATCACCTCCCTAGACCTGTTTGTTATGCATCTACTTATGTAAGAAAGAGTGTGGTTAGCTTTACCTATTACTTCATCACATTGGTGACTTCTGTTCATTTTGGAGTTGTCTACTACCTGAGATCCCTTTCCACAGTTGTGCTACTTAGAGTGGTACCTCCCAGGCTGTAGGAATGCTGATGATTCTTCCTCCCCAGGTGCAGCACATGACATTGTTAAACTGCATCCTATTCTGCTCCTCCCACTTCCCCAGCCTGTCCAAATCCACCTGGATTCACTCCCTGTCCTCTAGTTTGTTTACTTCACCCCACAGTTTGGTGTTGTCAGCAAGCCTGGACAGGGTACTTTCTACTCCCTCATCCAAGTCACTAAGATGATATTGAACAGCACTGGTCCCAGGACAGAGCCTTGGTGGACTCCACTGCCCACATTTCTCCAGGAAAGGTCCTCCCTCTATCCTCCTTTTATAATGGAGACTGTATGCAACAGAGGCACTGGGCTGGGTTCCCACTCAGCTTACCTGTAATACCTCATCCATAAAAAATTGTCTAGGAGCTGGGCCAATGATGTCTGCATGAAGTGGGGGTCCTGGGTGGTATTGCACTTGCTGGGATGGGCACCACGAGCTGAGGCACTGCACTGAAGAAGCTTCTGTTCAGGCCTTAACAGCCACCTGCCTGGGGACTTGCAGGAACTGTAGGAACTGGCAGTGAGGCTATCTTCTGGTTTCATATGGGACTCCTCAGTGGTGAGTGTATCCTTCCCCAGAGGGGTGGATGGGGTGCCTGACATACAGCTGGGGCAGTGAAGCACCCTGAAGATCCATGCTTTAGACAGCAGGAAAGACATGGGCACCACAATCCCCATAGGCCCCTGAAAGGGCACAAAACTTGTTAGGTCACACATCCTATGGAGGAAGGCATGAAAACCCCAAAGGTTCTTGCCACTCTGAACTGGGGAAAAAATCCTTTATGACATTAATACCTAAAAATACCTATGCTGTGGACTGAGCATGTTCTGTCAGTATGTCAGGAGCAATTATGTGGAAATAGTAGCGTACAACATAAACAAACAGCACATATACACCAAATATTCAGATATATAGAAGATTTTCAAACTAGCAGATGTCAAACCAGAGCAAAAACAAGGGCTACTAATTGAAGGAAGACAAATTTTATCTGAAACCACATTATTATCAAGAAGTAAATAGATTCATAGATTGTAAGGCTGGAAGGCACCTCAGCAGATCCCCCCTGCACCAGGGAGAAAAGACAACTGGGGTCAGGTGACCCCAGCAAGGTGACCATCCAGTCCCCTCTTGAAGATTTCCAGGGTAGGCGATTGCACCACCTCTGGAGGGAGCTTATTCCACAGTCTGGACACCCTGACTGAAGAAGTTTTTCCTACTGTTGAGCCTGGAACAGTCTTCCAGGAGTTTGTGGCCATACTCCTGGTATTCCCCAAGGGTGCCCTGGTGAACAGTTTTTCACTGAGCCCTCTATGTACACTTCTAAGGTAGCAGTAAGTTGCTACCAAGTGCCCTCTTAGCCTTCTCTTTTTTAGGCTGAGGAGTCCCAGATCCCTCAGCCCTTCCTTGTATGGCTTGCCTTGTAAGTCAATGATCATACAGGTGGCCCTTCTCTGGACTCTCTCAAGCTTGTCCATGTCCTTGTTAAAGTGTGGTGCCCAGAACTGGATGCAGAACTCCAGTTGTGGTCTCACCACTGCTGAGTATAGTGGAAGAATCACTTCCTTGGTTTTGCTGGAGATGCGTCGATTGATGCATGCCAAAGTATTATTTACCCTGCTGGCTACAGCATTGCATTGCCGGCTTATATTCATACTGTGGTCTATTATTACCCCTAGGTCCCTTTCGTTTGTGGTGCTGCTCAGTTTGGTGCTGCCAAGCCTGTAGGTATGCAGGGAGCGGTTCATCTTCAGGTGCAGCACTTTACATTTCTCAGTGTTGAACTTCATTTGGTTCTGACCCACCCAGCTTGCTAGCCTGTTTAGATCTGCTTGTATCTGTAGCCTATCTTCAAGTGTGACCATGCTTCCCCATAATTTGGTGTTGTTCACGATCTTGACCAGTGAGCTCTTCACTCCCACATCCAAATAATTGATAATGATGTTGAAAGGTAGTGGTCCAAGCACTGACCCCTGTGGGACACTGCTGGCCATTTCTTGCCAGGACAACACAGAACCATTCATTAAGACTCTCTGGGTCCTACCTTGCAGCTAGCTTCATGCCCACCTAACTGTCTCACAGTTAAGCCCACAATTCTCCAATTTTGTCACAAGAACATTGTGGAATACCAGATCAAAGGTTTTTGGAAGTCAAGGTATACAATGTCAACCTCTTCTCTCTTATCCAGGCAGCAAGTTACCTGATTGTAAAAGGAGATGAGGTTGGTGAGGCAAGTTCTGCCCATGATGAAGCCATGCTGGCTATTGTTCAGAATCCTACCTTCTGCAAGCCTATCATATATAGAGTCCTTAATGAGTTTTTCTAGGATTTTTCCTAGGATAGAAGTCAGGCTAATTGGCCTGTAATTACCCAAGTGCTTCCTCTTCCCCCTCTTGAAGATGGGCACAACATTGGCCCACTTCCAGCCCTCAAGGACCTCTCTGGAGCTCCATGATTTTTGGAAGAGTTTTGCTAGGGGTTCTGCAATGACTTCAGCTAGCTCCATCAGCACTCTCAGATGACATTCATTCGGTCCTGCTGATTTATATATGTCTAATTTCCATAATTGATCACAGACCAGTTCTACCGTAATAGTAGGAAGGCAGTCATTCCTGTCCTGTTCATTCTGTACCCTAGCTGGCATTATTTTCCCCTTGGTCTGGTGAAAGACAAAAGCAAAGTAGTTTTTCAGGAATTCAGTTTTCTCCTGAGTTCTGATAACCAGCTATCCTGAGTTGCTGAGCAATGGCTCCACACTCCCATTTATTTTCCTCCTATTCTGTACGAAACTAAAGATGGACTTCTTGTTGTCCTTGATTCCTGATGCTAATTTAAGTTCAGTCACTGCCTTAGCCTTTCAAATTTGTTCCCTACAAGTATGGGCCGTTGTTGTATAGTCCTCCTTGGGGCCTGTCCCAAGCTTCCTTTGTACACCTCTTTCTTCTTTCTTAGGAGGACCGTGATTTCCTTGTTTAGCCAAGAAAGCTTCCCAGACCTTCTTGTACCTTTCCTCTGCATGGAAATGGACTTCCTTTGTGCTTCAAGGATTGTGTCCTTAAGGAATGACCACTCTTCATGCACTCCTTTCACCTTTGGTCCTTTGTCCCTCAGCACTACCCCTACTAGTAACCTGAGCTTGTTGAAATTTGCATTTTTGAAGTCCAAAACTTTAGCCCTGCTATCTGATTTGTCTGCCTTGTGACAGTGAACATGATGGTTTCATGGTCACTGTTACTCAAGCTACCCTCTATATTTGAGTCAGTCACCAAGTTGTCTCCTTTGACCAGGACCAAGTCTAGGCAATTGTTACTTCTGGTTGGCCCATGCACTTCCTATATGTGTGTGTGTGTGTGTGTGTGTGTGTGTGTGTGTATACAGACACACATATACACACACATATATAATCTACATATACATATATATACACATATGCATATATGTGTATGTGTGTATATATAATATATATGTATAAGTGTATATATAGGCATATGTATGTGTGTGTGTATATATATACACTTCAGATATATATACACACACACACATACATATATATCTATATCTATATATATGTATATATGTTGTGAGGGACCAGAGGACACTTACCTGGGGTGTTGCCTCAGCCACGGGCATGAGACCGGCAGGAATAGAACCTCCACACTACTGCGGGAGCTCCCGGTTTGCCCCAGATCAGTTTCATCACCTCGTCAGGTGAGGCGGATTGGCAGGAATCCATAGCTGGGGCAATATCCAGGACCAAATGTGGAACTGGGAGAAGTGTCAGGGGAGGTAAAGAGGGAAGACAGCTGGCATGATGGACACTGGGGATGCAGGAGCCAAGACTGACGCCCCAGGAGCACGGTAAGAGCCCGATCGGTCCTTGGGGGCTCGGAGGAACCTGCTCTAAGAGGGAGAAAGAAGAAAGAAAGGAGGGGAAGAGGAAAAAGAAAAAAGCAAGAAAAGATAGAGGGAAGAAGGGGCAGATGCTCTTGCGGCTTGGCTGTTTGTGTTCTTTGGGAGGTTCTAATTACCCCCTGCAGGCTGCCAATTAAGGCAGGCATGGCCACAATAAAGAAAAAGAAAGAGAAGAGTGGGGAAGAGAGCAAAGCTGGGAAGGAAAGAACCCCATACACAGGGGGCATCATGAGCCAGGCATTGGGAGGGGAAGAAAAGAAGCTAAAACCCAGAAGAGAGAGAAAGAGAGAAGCTCTCCCACCTCTCACCTTCGCAGCTCCATTTGTTTGTTTTTCGTAGGCTGCCAATTAAGCTGGGCATGGCTGCTAATCACAAGAGGAAAGAAGGGCTTCCCGTTTGATGGCTAAAATGGAGATTCAGCTTGCCTTATAATAAAGAAAAAGGGGAAAAGGAAGAAAACCTTTTTGCATGGTCCGTTTGTCATTCCCTCTGTTTATTTCATTGATACGGAGCTCGGGGTGCAAACCAACGGTCAGTTGGGGTGGAGGCAGGGTAGTCACCACACCTCCCTTTCATTAACAACTAAGAAGAGAATATCGAAGTCATGGCAGGAAGGAAGAAAGAGAGAGTAAGAGCCCCACCTATGCTGACCGAGGGTCACGGTGTCCCTGGAGAAGGCCAGTGTATGTCAACCAGATGTAAGGTATCTGTATGTGGTGACTACCCAACATATGCATATATGTTTGCAAAATGTCACCAAGTATTTCATTTAGAAGCTGTTTCAACACATTTTGAGCTTGAAACAGCAAAATAAAAATGAAACAAAAAGCTTTGAAACATCTTTGAAATGAAGTGAGGGCACTCAAAATGTGTTGAAACAGCCCACTGGTGGGAGGTGGGAGAAAGCCAGGCCTGTGCTTCTAATGGCTCCGCCAGGCCCAGGGAGCTCAGCCCAGCAGTGTCAAAACAGTGAAACAGTTTTGATGAAACGAAACGGAACAGTGCTTTGAAATGAAATGAAACATTGAAATAAAACACTGTCCCATCAAAATGGCAAAATGGAAGTTGAAACAAAATGGTGCTGTTTCACACAGCCCTATGTATGTAGATTTCATGCATTTTTAGAGTTGGAAGGTACCTTAGTAGATCATTGAGTCCAACTCCCTGCCCTGGGCAGAAAAGAGCACTGGGGTCAGATGACCCCAGCTAGATGCTTGTCTAGTCTCCTCTTAAAGACCTTCAAGGTAGGGGAGAGTACCACATCCCTTGGAAGACCATTTCAGATTTTGGCATCTCTCACTGTAAATTATTTTTTCTTAATGTCTAATCTAAATCTGCTTTCTGTCAGTTGATGGCTGTTGTTCCTAGTAACCCCAAAGGGCGCCCTAGTAAACAGAGTATCTCCTATTTCTTGCTGCCTGCCCCCCCCCAATGAATTTGTAGATGGGTACAAGGACCTCTCTCAGCCTTCTTTTGTGGAGGCTGAAGAGATTCAGGTCCTTTAATCTCTCTTTGTAGGATCTAACCTGTAGGCCCATAACCATACAAGTAGCCCTTCTCTGAGCCCTCTCAAGGTTATCCCCATCCTCTTGAAGCATGGTGCCCAGAACTAGATGCAGTACTCCAGCTGTGGTCTTACCAATGCAGCATAGAGGGGAAGTATCACCTCCTTAGACCTGCTTGTGATGCACCTTCTAATGCATGAAAGAGCACAGTTGGATTTACTTATCACTTTGTCATGTTGATGACTCATGTTCATGCTGGAGTCAACTATGACTCTGAGATCCCTTTCTCCTGCTGTACTGCTTACAAAGTCACCTCCCAGGCTGCAGGTGTGTTGGTGATTCTTTCTCCCTAGACGTAGTACTTTGCACTTATCCTTGTTAAACTGCACCCTATTCTGTTCCTCCCATGTTTCCGACCCCTCCAAATCCACCCAAATCTGCTCCCTACCCTCCATCATGTTTACTTTGCCCCATAATTTGGTATAATTTGCAAATTTGGACAAGAATGTTTTCCATGTCCTCATCCAAGTCACTGATGAAGATATTGAACAGCACTGGTCCAAGGACTGAACCCTGGGGAACTCCACTGCCCACATTTTTTCAGGTTGAAAATGTGTGTATGCTCCATAAGCAAATTCTCCACTCACCTGACCAGATAGTAATTTACACCACAATCGCCTCATTTATTTATAAGAATGGGATGGGACACTGTATCAAAGGCCTTTTTAAAATCCAGGTAGATGACATCTACTTCAACTCCTGCTTGTGTGTATATGTGTATATATATATGTGTGTGTGTGTATGTGTAGGTCTTATAAAAGATTATCAAAGAGGCCATTATTAATGAACTGGCCGATGGCAACATCCTGAGGGATAGCCAGCACGGGTTTGTTGCAGGTAGGTCTTGCTTGCCCAATCTTATTTCCTTCTATGACCAGATGACCTATCACCTGGACAAGGGAGAGGAGATTGATGTCATATATCTTGACTTTAAAAAGCCTTCTATCTGGTACCCCATGATCACCTCTTGGCAGAATTGGAAAACTGCAGCCTCGGGTCCACCACGATCCGCTTGCTGGGGAATTGGCTCTGTGGTCAGACCGAGAGGGTGGTGGTTGACAGAAGTCAATTGTCATGGTGCCCTGTGACCAGTGGGGTCCCTCAAGGCTCTGTCGTTGGACCTGTATTGTTCAACATCTTAATTAATGATGTGGACATTGGTATTAGAAGCAGACTGGCCAAGTTCACCGATGATACCAAACTTTGGGGCAAAACATCCACCTGAGGACAGGAGGACTATCCAGGCTGACCTCGACAGGCTCAGGAAAGGGGCGGACGAGAACCTGATGGTGTTTAACACCAAAAAATGCAAGGTTCTCCACCTTGGGAGGAAAAACCTGCAGCATGGTCATAGGCTTGGCAGTGCTACACTGGCTAGCGCTATGGAAGAAAGAGGCTTGGGGGTCATGATTGACCACAAGATGAACATGAGCCTTCAATATGATGCTGTGGCTAGTAATGTGAGTAAAACACTGGCTTGCATCCATAGGTGCTTCTCAAACAAATCCTGGGATGTCATTCTACCATTTTACTCAGCCTTGATGAGGCCGCAGCTGGAGTACTGCATCCAGTTTTGGGCTCCACAATTCAAAAAGAATGTGGAGAAGCTTAAGAGAGTCCAGAGAAGAGTCACGTACATGATCAGAGGTCAGGAAAACAGACCTTATGATGACAGCTATGGGACGTTTCAGCCTGGAAAAGCTCAGGCTCAGGAGTGATTTGATGGCCACCTATAAGTTTCACCAGGATCTGGGGGAACATTTGTTCACCAGAGCACCTCAAGGGATGACAAGGTTGAATGGTTATAAACTCCTTCAAGACCGTTTCAGGCTGAACATAAGGAAATATTTCTTTACTGTCCGAGCACCCAAGGTCTGGAATAGACTGCTGCCGGTGGTAGTTCAAGCACTTACTTTCAACGCCTTCAAGAGACATTTGGATGTTTATCTTGCTGGGATTCTATGACCCCTGTTGACTTCATGCCTCCGGAGCAGGGGGCTGGACTCGATGATCTTCCGAGGTCCCTTCCAGCCCTGATGTCAATGAAATATATGAAATGTATATGTGTGTGTATGTGTATATAGATGTATATGTGTGAATATATATGTATATGTGCGTGTGTATATGTGTATATATGTGTGTAAATATATCAGTTGGAGGGCTGCTTAATGAGTTTTGGTGAGCTGTTGATGGTTGCAAGGGTAGCCCCACCCCTTGGCAGGTGCCCTGTCCTTACTCGCCATCTTGAAGCCAGAAGGCCCTTCCCCTAACCCCTGACCTTTGCCACCAAAAGTCCCTTTCATTGTCCCCAGAAGTACTCCTTTTGGGAAGGGGGTTTGCTATCTTGGAACTGGAAGAAAAACAAATTGTACTCTAAAAATCAAACATTAACAATAACAAACTTTAATTTTATTTAAAACATGTTTTTGTCTTGATTCGTTTGTGTTTGTGTGGTGTATATAAAAAGTGATTGCATAATAGCTCAAATGAGGTCTTCCTTTTGTATATTGTAAGGGAGTGTGGAGGGGTGGAGAGGTATGAAGGGATGGATATGCGGTTTGTGGGGGGGGTTTGGTGTATGTCAGGTGTGGGGGTATGTGTGGATGTGGGTATGGGGGGGTTTGTGGGGGAAGTGTTTATGGTGATGTGTGGGTATGTATGGGGTTTGTCGGGTATGTGGAGGGAGAGGGTGGGTGTGGGGTGTGTGTGAGGGGATGTGGGTGTGTGTGTGGTGGGATGCATGCACATAGTAGGGCTCCATCCAGATGCACACAGATGTGTGCGGGGGGGTGCATGTGGGGGGAGGGTGTGGGTCGGTGCAGTGTTTATGGGATGTGTGATTGTGTGTGGGGGAGGGTGTGGTTGTGGAGCAACTGGTGGGGACCTGTGCTGCACAGCCCTTAACCCACGCACCTGCTCCAGGCTCGCCCGCAGCATGGGAAAAAAGCTGTTGCTTGATGTGGAGTAAAAGTGGCCCCTCCCCCTCCCACTGCTGGCAGCTCCCTGCTGCAGCTGCCTGGAGCCCGTGCCTGGACTTCCCTGTACCTGTTCTGCGCTGGCACTGCTGCCCTGTGGGGCAGCCTAAAGGCGGCAGTGATGGCAGTGTAGATGCAGGGCAGCCCCATGTGGGCTCTAGCCAGCTGCAGCAGGGAGCTGCCAGCACAGGGAGTGGGAGGAGCTGCTTTTACCCCACCCTGAGCAGCAGCTTCTGTCTGGCACTGCTATGCCTGAGCCCAGGTGGGTGAGCCCGGAGCAGGTGCATGTGGTCTGAGCTGTGCAGCACAGGTCCCTCCCGGTACCATGGGGCTGGGGCCACCAGCTGCAGCAGCCAGAAGGAGCCACCACCACCTGGGCTGCCTTGAAAGGCAGTTCAGCTACAGAGCTGCCCCAGCCCTGCTGCAAGCCAAGGGGATGGCAGGATGTGCCACTGTTGGACTGTGCATGGGCCAGACATGACCAAGGGACCTGCTGCAGACCGGACAAAGACCCACTGTGGGCTGAATCTGGCCCAGGGACCCTATTTTGCCCACCCCTGGATTAGATGATTGTGACAGGGTACTACTGGCCTCATGGTCTAAACTTCCCTGGAATATTTTATTTAAAAAGGAAAAGTAGCATTTCTTTCAAATGTGCCATTTTAGTGACCACTTTAGATTGCAGTTGACTGACAAAAATGACTCTAAAGATGCAACTGGAAAGCTGTGTTTATTGTCTCTTGTCTCTACAAGTGAAAAGGCATTTTTTTCTCCAGCCGCCTGTCACACAAAGTTTGCCTGATGTCAAGAGTCAGACTACGTTAAATTTTTCTCATATGCCGCAGCTGGTAATGGCTCTGCAGGCCAAATTATGACCTCTGTAACACCCCTTTGATCCTAATGGACCAGAGGTTTTAGACTGATTGGCATAATTCTGCTGACCATAGTCAAACAGGAATACCTTCTAGATCCCCTCTTACTTTTACTGGCTCTGTGATGTTAACCAAAAAAAAGCAGTAGAAACTTATCCTGGTCCCTTAAAGCATTTCTCTGCTACATCCCTAATGCTTTCTGGAAAGGTCACTCTTTAGCATGCCTTGCCCACCCACTGGCACAGACAACTCCTGGAAGTGCAGAAAAGAAACAGATCCAAGGTACTTCCTACAGCTACAGCCCTCTTGTCTTCAATGTGTTTGAGAGCAGCACTGGGGAGCACGCCTGGGGCAGTTTCCCTGGATTTAACACACATGAGCATGAGCAGACGGACAGGTCATAATCAAGAGCAGCCCTTCCTGCGAGCGCTGAAGACGCAGTGTAGGCACATGCTGCACTCAGCATCTTTGGCTTTCGTATGCACTGCAGCAGAGGTGTGAAGAAAGAACCATATCTGCAGGGTGATATTGGGTCACACCTTCAGATGGTGTAGAGAGGCAGAATGCCACTGAAATCAGTAGAGTTTCCTTTAGGAATCTAGGGTTTAAGCCTTTACCTTGGAAGCCCTTTTGTTAACAGTGGCTGTTTTCATTTTGCAAAGCCAGCCTCCCTGGCAAGCCAGACTGCCTTTTAAGTTTGAAACTTGTTGATTCCACTGGTTTGAGGAATCAGTCGCAGACTACATGTCATCACTGAAGCCAATGCTACATGGTTGTGTTTTCATGGTTGAGGCTTCCAGCATGGGGTTCTGGGTAGATCAGAGACTTTTGGATCCTGTTCATAAGCTAAATTTATCTTCTATATTTGGGATGTATATATACAAGCCCTTCCTTGTGGCAGTGCCATAACTGTGATAAGTGGGAGGAGGTCCTCTAGAAATCTATTCAAGCAGGTCTAATTGTACCAAATAGAACGGCTCAGTAGAGTGGAAAATAGTCCTCATATATCTAACTGAGGAAGATAATGACCTTTTAAATAACAGAAGCAATTTTATTTCAATACCCCAATTACTCTGAACTCTCAAATGTTAAAGTGCCAGGCACTTTCAAAATAACTTAATTTAGACATTTATAGCACTTAGACATTGCTAGTTTCTTATCTAACCTAATTATGGGTTGTATAGGAAATTGCAAAGCGTCCCCATTAATGTTATTTTTTATAGTGATACATAGAAGTGGCCTTTGACATTTGCCATCATCTCGTATGCTGATTTACTTGGTAGTGTTTCTGAGTTACTTGCCATGCAGGATAAAGCCTGTCCATTCTCTGGCATTTCTGTGGGAGCAACTGAAAAAAAAAAAGAGAAAATGATTGCAGGAGACCATGATTTCTTCCAGCTGAGAGATTTAAGAGACACGTTTGTTTCAGTGAGAGCAGGGGTGTTTTCTGCCATCCAACACTCTCAAAGCATAATAGTGAGTGATCACTTTGCCTGTTGGTTGGTTCTCAGTGGCCTAGGCACCCAAGGAAGGATTTGCTTTCCTGCTTTGACTGCTAAAAGCTCAAGTGGCAGCATACAGGGACTGTGAAACCTTTTAACTGATTGAGTAAAAATTCCCTTTACATGCATACCATGTAACTCCCTTGCAGCCCTCACTTATAGGGGGCAAAACTAGCATTTGGATCAGAGATGTGCCTTTGTCATCCCTGAGAAAATCTACCTGACCTATTTGTAAGACTTTAAAAAAAACATTTTTCAGTAAAGATTTCTTCAATTCTAGCATCTCAAATGCCTAAATATTTCATTCTCCCTGAGCATGTTCCACCCTTTTGTGGGTCCTGGTGCTCTACAGACTGCATATGCTTCATCCCACCGACTGACTGGGTGCACTAAACCCCAGACCAGAAGGTCTTTTTTCCATAATGACTGCTGTCACCAGTTCTGGGCAGAGTTAGGTCAGGGCAGGGAGACTAAGAGCAGGCACACTGTCACATCTTTGCTCTCAGTGTCCCTTTTGCTGACACCAAGCAGAAAAGGGCCATCTGATTTAAATCCTAAGGGGGAGAAAATAGTAAAGTTGTAGTGTGGTTATAAAATCATAGCAAATTAGGGTGGGAAGAGACCTCAGGAGGCCGTTTAGTGCAATTCCCTACTCAAACCAAGACCATCCCCAACTAGATCATCCCAGACAACACTTTGTTAAGCCAGGTGTTAAAAAGCTCCTAGGATGGAGAGTCAACCACTTTTCTAGGTAACCAATACCAGTGCTTCACCATCCTCCTAGTGAGAAAGTTTGTCCTAATATCCAACATAAACCTCCCTTGCTGCAACTTGAGACCATTGTCGCCACTGAGAACAGTCCAGCAAGGAAGGGCTTTGGAACTCCATTCAGGTACTGAAAGGTTGCTATAAAATTTCCTCTTGGTCTTCTCTTCTGCAAACTAAATAAGCTCAGTTCCCTCAGTGTCTATTCAGAAGTCATGTGCCCCAGTTCCCGAACCATTTTCATTGTCCTCCACTGGACTCTCTCCAATTTTTCCACATCATTTTTGTAGTGGCTCAAACCTGGCCACAATACTCCAGATGTGTCTTCACCAGTACTGAATAGAGGGGACTAATCACGTCCCTCAGTCTACTAGCAACAGCCCTACTAAAGCATCCCAGTATGTTGTTAGCCGTCTTGGCAACAAGAGCACACTATTGTCTCATATTCAGCTTACTGTCCACTGTAACTCCATGGTCCTTTTCTGTAGAGCTGTTGCTTAGCCAGTTGGCCCCCAACCTGTACTGATGCATGTGATTATTCCATCCTAAGTGCAGGACTTTGCACTTGTCCTTGCTGAACCTCACGAGATTTCTTTCAGCCCAATCCTCCAATTTGTCTAGGTCACTCTGAATCCCATCCCTACCCTCCAGCACATCCACTACACACTCCAGTCATGAACTTGCTTAGAGAGCAACCCAGTCCATCTTCCAGGTCCTTGATGAAGATATTGAACAAAACCAGCCGCAGGACTGACCCCTGGGGTACTGGCTGACAACTGGACCTCAAGCCATTGACTACTACCTGTTGAGCCCAACCGTCCAGCCAGCTTTCTGTCTACCTTATGGTCTATTCATCTAACCCATACTTCCTCAGCTTGCTTGCAAGAATAATGTAGGAGAGTGTAACAAAAGCTTTGCTAAAGTCGAAGTATATCACATCCACTGCTTTCCCCACATCTACAGAGGCGGTCATCTCATCATAGAGAGGGCAATCAAGTTAGTCAGGCATGACTTGCCCTTAATACATCCATGCTGATTGTTTTTGATCACTTTCTACTCCTCCAAGTGCTTAGAAATGAATTTCTTGAGGACTTTTATGATTTTTTTGAGGGACTGAGGGGAGGCTGACTGGTCTGTATTTCCCTGGATCCTCCTTCTTCCCCTTCTTAAATACGGGCACTATATTTGCCCTTTTCCAATGGTGTGGGATCTTCCCCTGATAGCTGCTAGTTTTGAAGGTTAATGGCCAATGGCTCTGCAATCACATCAGCCAACTCCCTCAGCACCCTTGGATACAATGCATTCAGCCCCATGGACTTGTACATGTCCAGCTTTTCTAAATAGTCTTTAACCTGTTCTTTTGCCACTGTCTGCTGCTCACCTCCTCCCAAACCGTGCTGCCTGGTGCAGTAGTCTGAAAGCTGATCTTGCCTGTGAAGACCGAGGTAAAAAAGGCATTGAGTACTTCAGCCTTTTCCACTTCTTCAGTCAGTAGGTTGACTCCCCCAACTAGTAAGGGACCCACACTTTCCCCGATCTTCCTCTTGTTGGTGACATACTTGTAGCAACTCTTCTTGTTACCCTTCATGTCCCTTGCTAGCTGCAACTCCAGTTGTGCTTTGCCCTTCCTGATTTCATCCGTGCATGCCCAAGCAAAACTCTTATACTCCTCCCCAGTCATTTGTCCATGTCTCCATTTCTTGTCAACTTCCTTTTTGTGTTTAAGATCACCAAAGACTTCTCTATAAGCCAAGCTGGTTGCCTGCCATATTTGCTATTCTTCCTATACATCAGTTTGTTCATGTGCCCCAGCCATGATGAACCTGCAAATATGCAAAAAAGCAAGATTTGTGATGTGGGATAATACCTTAATAGTTGGGAGGGATGCTAGACAAACCTAAAATATCTTTTCTCAAGTAATCTGGAAGAGAGACAGACCTAGGAGGGGAGCAGGTGTGGGAAGGAAATGGGAACGGAAGGCTGGCAGGAAGTAAGAGGGAAGATAAGACCAGTGGTTGGGGTGTGGGGAAAGATTAAGACTGGCTGTGCAAGGAGAGTGGGATTGGAAGCCAGGGACAAATCTGGGGCTTTGGAATCTGGTTTGATCTGGGGGAGAGATTGAGACTGGATGAAGAGTTCAAGGAAAGAAATTAGATTGGGATACATTGGAATGGGGACCTTAGGTAGGGGGTTGGTAACTGGGCACCTGAGGGAAAAGAGACAGACCTGGGGAGTAGGATTTAGGAAAATTAGTACTGTCTGTATTATTAGACCTGGAGCAAGGAGCCAGGGGTGGGGAAGAACTGGGAATGGCCAGGAAAGATTAATGTGACCAGAGATGAAGGAAGATGGGGGCAGGGAATCTGGTGGGGGCGGTGAGACTAGGACATCTAAGGCAAGGAGACTGGGATGGGGACTAGAAGCTCTAAAGTGTGGATAATATATGTGGAAGAAGAAGCTAAGAGTGGGGAAGAGACAAGACTAGGATAAGGACAAGTAGGAGGGGCTGAGGGAAAAGGGATTAAGCTTGGGTGAAATGAGAAAAAAAATTATCTGCCCGAAGGTTGAAACTGTTCTGATCATAAAACTGTTTTGTGCAGTGAAGGAGGCTGTTCCCTGCCAGACCCCTACCTCATTTGTTGCAGAAGAGGTTTGAACCTCCATCTCATATTTACTAAGACATTGTGCTAACCACCACGTCATGCATTAAGCATCATGGACTTAAGTTTATAACACTCCACCATTTTAGCTTTAAGAAAAAAGAACCAAGTTGTTAGGGTCCCAGCATGTCATAATCCGGCCTTGCACCTGGGTGCCAGAATGCAATCCAGAACCTTTGTTAGGTGAATCAGCAAGTCATAATGTTTTTTGATGATATGTACATTTGGGCAATTGTGCATTTCTCTTCTGCATGAAGCTGAAAAGAGCAACAGATCAAAGTCAGAAGCTTCAGTTCTAGAGCCAAAGCTTCCCTGAGGGAGCTGGTCCCTGATCCAGGAGGTTTGACGAAATGAGTGTCTCTAAAAACAGATGTTCAGGCTCAGCAAGAAATAATGGGCAAAATGTAATGACTTATGCTATATAACAAAGATTAGATTAAAATAGTCCTCTTTTAAATCTATTAATCTTGTGCTAAGACTTCTGAGGTTTACATACCGTTTCTGTCTTGGTCAGATTCCTAACACAGTCTATCAACGATATTCAATTGATGTTTAAAGATAAGGTTTTGAGATGAAAGTCTTCTGGTGGAGGAAAAGCAAATGTTACTTATTTAGAACAGCACTGTAATAATGTTAAACAGATTTGTTCACTAGTATAATGGTTGCAGTGGGCTTTGAGATCTCTGGCTGGAAACTGCTGAACTAGGGTTACCAGAGTTATTGAAAAGCTTGCTAAGATCTGCATCATTTGAAACATAAAAGAAATATGTGATATCTGCTACATATATAATTCTACCAGTCATTTAACAGGGGCTCCTCTGTTGCAAAGGAACTGCCTCTTAGTTTCTGAGCTGGTTAGAGCAATCCTGTGGTGCTCCATAACACACAGTTTCTGTAATTTCTGAGGCCAAAAATATAACTAAAAGCCATCTCATGTGTTTGCTGCAGGGTGGGCCTCTGGACAAAAACTGTGAGTTGGAGAGCTGCCCATCCCTCTGTTCTCTATTTTGGATGAGGCGTGGGAAAGATTTCATGACTGAAACCACATCCAACATGCTTTAAAAGCTGTCACTTGTTTGCATCAGCAGCAACTGGAATCTGTTCCTTTTGCATTCTACTTGGTGGGCTTATATGTTCCATATCAACCCTCAGTAGCTGTGGCCATCACATTCTCTAGGATTGTCTTTGATGGCAAATGGTAGAGGAAGGCAGCCAAAAGAATACATATATCAGCACACATTTACTTCACAGCAGGCACATCTACTTGTGCATTAATAAGCCTTTTCTAATGCACATTAAATTTCATACCTGTGGGCACAGAATCCGCTCCGATGCACTGGAATTTCAGTGCATCAGAGCAGACTCAATTAATCAAGCCTGCTGGAGTGTGACTTGATTAATTAGGTCCTTAAAAAAGAGTGGTGGGGGTGCTTGAACTATAGCTTGTTGAACAAGGTCAGTTCAAATGCCTCCAATGGCATTTTGAAGTGTGGGGATGCTGATACACGAGACACAGCCGTGCTTTAAGTACAGTGGCTCTGTAAAAGTATCCTCCAATGTGAGGTACTACATTAATGTGTATTAAGCTGTGCTAATGCACAGTAGCACATTTGCACCCTTTTTTAGTGATGCTTAATGCACAGTAGATTATTTTACTGTGTATTAGCATAATATCATGTTTTTTTACGTGACACTTTAATGCACAGTAAAATACTCTATTGTGCACTAAACCACATGTGTAGATGTGCCCACTAAGAGTGAAACAATATTTTCATTCCAACAAATCTGGTGGCCAGTGTGCTTTATGTTGGGATAATGCTTGCTTTCTTTCCAGCTAGGGTTTTGTCTGCTTAATAAAATTGGATAATGGCTTTCAACGGAGGGCCTCAGACCACTTTACAAACAGTGTTCCCTCTAAGCTGTGCAGTGTGAATGGCCATGACCATACAGGCATGCCTGGCAGCGTGGCACAAGCACACTTGCCCGGTTGCGCACGCCATGCAGCTCAGAGGGAACACTGTTTACAACACTAATTATGCCTCATACTATAAGATGAGAGTTTATTCCCATACTACAGCCAGGAAAATCGAGACCTCACTGGAAAAAAATCTTCCCCAGAGCCATGCACAAAGTCAGGTTTCCTGATGCCCAACCCATTCCTATTCATTCCTATGATAACTTTTTCCTGGCTGTTAGCAGCAAGAATTCAGGAAAAACAAGTGCACTGATGATTAAGGCAAAGGAGTACCAAATGAAGCAGAATTTGGCCCAGAAATCATCACAAAGGATGCATACACTTTACCCAGGACAGCATTCCTCAGCACCTGAATGAAGCATTTGGTTCTTAATTACTCAGGCTAGCAACTGCTTAATCATTAGACAGGTTTGGCCAGCATCTCCATCAGTCTATTCAAAACATCAGATCCTAGGATTTCAGACTTAAAGTCCCATTTACTTCACTTTAACCAAGGTCCTGAATGAATGTGAAGTAAGAACCTTCCAAATTTGACTGTGCATGTAACCGACGCCTTATTCATTCTTATTTCAGTTTGTACAAGCAGAAACTATTCTCCTAGCAAAGGACACAAGTTGATTGCCCTTCTTAATGAAGAGAACAGCACAGTTACGTTACAGTTATTCTAAAACAAATAATTTGCTTGTAAGTAGAGAGATAATGACATTCCAACCACACCTACCAATTAGAAAGTTGTAATAAAGAGTAATAAAATACCCCTGCCTTGGGATGTAGAAACAGCCTCCACACAGCTCCCGACACTAATATGATTTACTCCTATTTGCTGATAGAGGATCCTGGCAATAAAATTTAATGTGGAGGAACAAGGTGCATTTAACCAAAGCTGTAAACATACCTAATTCTATTTAAAACTATAGGGTACAGTACATTAACATTTAACAATCTGACACTAAATTGGTATGAACCTAATAGAGCTGCATTTGTTAAAATTTCAGCACTAGGCCATGATTTACCAATGACAACAGAAGGAGTGACCGAAATAGCATGACTCAGCGGACTCCAACTGCTATTTAATTAGGTGTTAAGAGTCTTCATAGGAGCTCCTGTCACATAAAAGGACACTCAACCACATTAAACCCTGTTGTAATTCAACAGGAGCTAGTGGGAGTTAAACCAGAGATGAATTTGGCCCGGTGTTTCCTACTGTGAGAAATTAAACCAAACTTACATTGAGTTCTCCTGTTATTATTTCCTGTCGCCTTTTTTTTTTTTTTTGTAATTCTTTCAAAGTGGAATGATAAGCTATTTAAAAGGTACAGTTAATTGGAGAAGAAAGGACAGTGCTTTTTTCCCCTGTAACATCTGAAATTCCTAATGCTCCATGGACACTGGTAAGAAAAGGCCTAGAAAATAACTAATGAAAAAGACCAGTGATGTTGGGTTCTATTAAGAAAAAGGCATGAGATGTTCCAACTTCCCTTCTCTAAAAGTATTTGCTCTCTTTGAGCTAGATCATAACCCTACAAGCCACCTCCAGGAATGGAATCACCTGAAAGCAGAACAAACTGGATATAAGCTACAGAAAGATGTGTAAAAGAATATAGAAAAAAAG
>NW_017728951.1:34509607-34511873 GCF_001723895.1 Crocodylus porosus | reverse complement strand
TTTTTTTTTTTTTTGTAATTCTTTCAAAGTGGAATGATAAGCTATTTAAAAGGTACAGTTAATTGGAGAAGAAAGGACAGTGCTTTTTTCCCCTGTAACATCTGAAATTCCTAATGCTCCATGGACACTGGTAAGAAAAGGCCTAGAAAATAACTAATGAAAAAGACCAGTGATGTTGGGTTCTATTAAGAAAAAGGCATGAGATGTTCCAACTTCCCTTCTCTAAAAGTATTTGCTCTCTTTGAGCTAGATCATAACCCTACAAGCCACCTCCAGGAATGGAATCACCTGAAAGCAGAACAAACTGGATATAAGCTACAGAAAGATGTGTAAAAGAATATAGAAAAAAAGGATGTAGATGAACTACAGAAGGTCAACAAGGATGATCAGTGGCATGGAGGGGTTTCCAAATGAAGAGAGATTAAGAGGTTAGGCCTACCCAGTTTAGAAAAGAGCAATAGAAGGTTTACAAAATACTAAATAGCGGGTGCGTGTATGCATGCGCCCGACTGCGCAGTTGTTACTGCTGAGTCCAGGTGGCTCATGGGTTGTTTCCGACCCTACTGCGCGGTAGCAATGAGCAACTGCTCAGTAGCATTGGCATCCCAGTTCATGCCTGCTGATGCTATGTTGCCATAGTGATAAGCTATGTCTCCATAGCCCATCGCTACAGCGACATAGCCTCTTGTGGAGAGGCACCCAGTGAATAGGAAGTAAATAGGGATTTATTATTTACTATCTCTCAAAACAAAAACTAGGAGTCACAAAATGAAACTACTAGGTAGTAAGTTTAAAAATAATGAAGTTCTTTTTCACACAGCATGCAATTCAAGTGTGGGACTCACTGCCACCAGAAGTTGTGGAAGCTGACAGTTTAGCAGATTCAGAAAGGAATTGGACAAATTCTTGGAGGAGCATGGCATCAGTGACTATTGAGCATGGGAGTTAGGGCTATGGGAGTTAGGGGTACAGCCTCTGAATCAGAACTTTCTTTATCTTAGATGCTGGAGGCTGCAGGTGAGAGCAGAACAGTGGAAAAAGCCGTGGTCGTACCCAGTTCTCTCTCCCTTTCAGCATCTACTCCCTGCCACTGTGACACAGGATGCTGGGCAAGATGGACCTATACTCTGACCTAGCAAATGGCAAGTCTTATGTTCTTATTAACTATATTATGATTTTGGGTCACAACTTCTCTTGCTTCCTCTGTGGTAGAAGACCACCCCTTTGCGTTGTACTCCTGATCCCTTGCTATGCACTGGCTAAGCCATGCTGAATGGGGTGCTGGAGGCAGAGTCAAATTTTCCCTACTTATGCCCAGAAGCAGTAGCAACTGGTAATAATATGCTTACCCTGATATTTAGGAGTGAACCTGAGAATCACCCTCAACAAGCCTGAGCCTCATGAGCCACCTCTTTTCATCTATGTCTCACCTGGAAGACTATACCACAGCTGTCAACACTGTGCTTCCAATCCTAGTGGAGCCCTTCTAGGAATCAGTCTTGTCTTTCCTTTTGTGCTTGGCTCTAATTATGGACCACAGAGGTAGGAAGTGGGGTGCAGAAGCACTGGAAGTCATGAACAGGGGACTGTGCGATTGTGGAGCACTGCGATACATTTCAGACTCGCTGCAGGGAGGGGAGGGCTAGGGGGATGCTCAATCTCAGATTCAGAAATTCAGCTGAGTTGACAGGTCAGACAGGATGACTGCTGAGGGTTGAATATGAGGCTTTCCAGTGTGGTGGTTGGTGGGAGTCAGTGGCGTACCCTGGGTCTCAGGGACCAATGCTTGCATTTACACCCCCCCACACACACCCCTGGAGATGATACAAGCAGGGTGCAGGGCCTGAGGCAAATTCACCTGTGCCACCTCCCACCCAATGGCACTTCTGCAGGGGAATTAGCAGTGAAGCACACCAGCCACGGAGAGAGGGGTGGCAGGCAGAATTTCCGGCCGCAATGGCCAAAGACAGCCACAACCCACTGGGCGGGGTGGTGGGCCACACGCAAAACGTGGAAGATACCCTGGCCTCTCTGGCCAGCATCCCTCCCCCCAGGCTAGCACCCAGGGGCCATGCCCCCCCCATTGCTATACTGCTAGGGGGACTGGACATGAAGGTAGCCTTAAGGTCAGTTTTACTAGTAGCAAAGGCCTAGCTTTAAATGGCTGTTCTGTTTTAGAATAGGATCTTCCACTGGAGTAGCGCATAAAGAGGATAAAGAGAGTTCATGTTTCATAGATTTCATAGACATCAGGGCTGGAAGCAAA
>NW_017728951.1:34507591-34508651 GCF_001723895.1 Crocodylus porosus | reverse complement strand
GTAATATTATCTTTAATGCCTACTTTAGTATCAATTTATAACATTTGTCCATTCCATATCAGTGGGCTTTAAACTAGGCTCGTAGGGGGAAGGGGAAGATGAGGGTGGAGGAAGCCTTGGACTGCTAAACCAGGCAGCACCCACAAGTACAGCCCAGCCTAGACCGACGAGCGGAACGTATATCCAGGTAAGTGACAGGGGCCAGGGCAATGCTGAGAGTAGGGGGGCAGTGCATACATCCTCAGGAGACCTCAAATGCCTCTGTTCAAACTCTCATAGTATGGGAAACAAGCAGGAGGAACTTACCCTCCTGCTAGCTGACACCAACCCAGACATAGTGGGGCTCACTGAAACGTCGTGGGACCCAACGCATAACTGGGCAGTGAATATCAAGGGCTATAGGCTGTACAGGAGGGACAGGACAGGGAGGAAAGGTAGGGGTGGGGTGCTCTACATTAAGGAGGAATGCACATCCTTATCAAGTAGCACAGAGTCAGAGGAGGGGCACACTGAAGTGCTCTGGGTTAGAATACAAGGCAGTTGAGGTGAAAGAGACTTAACAGTGGGGGTCTACTACAGACCTCCCAACCAAGGGGAAGAGCTGGACCAGGAATTCTTAGGTCAGCTCACAGACGTAGTTAAGTCAAAGGACGTGGTCATCGTGGGGGACCTGAACCTTCCAGACATCTGCTGGGAAGAGCAGTCAGCCAGGTCTGACCGTTCAGTAAGTTCCTAGCCAGAATGCAGGACCTCCATCTAACCCAGGAGATGCACAGCCCCACCAGGGGAGACACCTTGTTGGACCTGGTGCTGGCCGTGGGTGATGACCTGGCTGCGGGTGCTCGACCACCTGGGCGACAGTGATCATCGCCTGCTGGAATTCACCATCCAGCGCAAGGTGGCAAACACCTGCAGCAAGGCAGCAGCCCTTAGATTTCAGGAGGGCAGACTTCAATGAGGTAAGGAGAATAGTCGGGAAAGCACTGAAGTCCCAGAGGGGAGGGGAGCCAGGTGTCCAAGAGTGGTCGCTCCTTAAGGAGACAATCCTCCAAGCCCAAAG
>NW_017728951.1:34502544-34507580 GCF_001723895.1 Crocodylus porosus | reverse complement strand
GGGGGCAGCAGGGCAGGCTCTACGAGGACAGGCTCAGGGACCTGAACCTGTTCAGCCTCCACAAGAGAAGGCTGGGGGGAATCCAGTGGCCTGTTACAAACTAGTCAGAGGGGGCCAGCAGGCATTGGGGGAGTTCCTGTTCCCCCAAGTGCTACCAGGAGTGACTAGAAATAAGCTGGCAGATGGTAAATTCAGATTAGACATAAGGAGGCGCTACTTCACGGTCAGGGCAGCTAGGATCTAGAACCAACTTCCAAGAGAAGTGGTGCTGGCTCCTACCCTGGGGGTCTTTAAGACAAGGCTTGACCATCACCTTGTTGGGGTCATTTGACCCTTGTACTCTCTCCTGCCACGGCAGTGGGTCGGACTTGATGATCTGCTCAGGTCTCTTCCGATCCTACCAACTATGAAAATATGAAACATATCAAGTAATAAATCCACACAGACTTTCTGAACTTCTATAACCAAAAAAGAACAGGTAATTTATTCAGCTTAATTAACAGTTAAGTTAGGGAATTCAATATCAATGTTAAACAAGAATATACAAAACATTAATACATGAGCAACAGAAATAATTAAAGTATTGGGTAAGGACTAAACATGTAGTAGTCGATTTTTCTAAACAATAAGCCTGATGCCCAGAACTGTGTGACTTTAATGATTTAAAAGAAAAAGAATTACCAATTCATTGGTGATCGACCGGGGGGAGCAGGGGGAAGACTCATCTTGTACAGAAATAAATTTAATCATGAGAATAGTCAACCTGTGGCTGTTCCAGAGATGATCCTTAAATTTTGGCACAAAAAATAGTATTACTGATCAAAAGGTGTTAACCATTGTTGGTGGTTGGTTGAAATGCTTACCAAACTATACTGAAAAGAATGCTGTGCCATTCAAAGGAAGAAAAACATCTTATGAGCAATGAAATAGTGAAATAAACAGTTGCTCAACAACTCACAAGCCTGCACTTTGTTCAACTAAATTGTTACTGGCAACAAAACTATTTGTAGTAATTGGTGTGAATTTGGGAATGAATAGTTGGCCTGAGAAGAGTTTAAATTTGGTATTACTATTTTGGAATTAATATTATTCGCAATAACTAATTGGACCAGATATTTTTGTGTGTTCTTTCATGACATGGGCATTTTAATAATTTGGTAACATACAGATGACTGAATGTTGTGTGCTGTGTTTACATGATGGTATTTTACACATGCAACAGAGCCCAAGACCCTAGGAAAAATGTGTACACAAATGTTACGAGGGCATCCTCATAAAAGGCAAAAGTGTGCCTTCACAACTCTTCACATACAAAACTTTTGCCAGCTTAGTCATGTAAAGGATGAGACAAGGGTCCTGCATGAATAATATTGTGTGTTTAAGAACTGCACTGTAGTACTCAAGTGTTGGGAAGCCTCACTATTTGAACCTTAAGTAATGGGTTCTTATTATAGCTATCTTTCATGGCACTTCATGGCATGGTTAGTTTGAAAAAAGAAAAAAATAGTACTTGGCATAGTCAGACTGGCACAAGAATGGTACATGCCAAACATAGTACATGATGACCACTGGTAAGATCTGCTCATTTGCATCTGAGAGCACACTCTTGGTTCCCTAAACAGACTGAAGACAGGGTAGCAGATCATAATCTTAACCAAAAATAAATCCACTGGGAAAGTGATGTAAGGGAATGATTTTTAAAAGCACTGGACAGATTTAGGAGCAAATGTCTCACTTTACTTTGAACATGTAATTGTAATCCCTTGTAATCCTTTAAGCAGTTAGGGTGAGTCAAATGGTCCAATCAATACGGACTGTTCAGAGCCTTGGACAGTAACAGAATTGAAGGTTGACAACCATTAGCTATTGCATGCTGGATTATATGAAACTGTCACCTTGAAATGGCTTGTACTTCTCCCCAGGTTTTGTGTTTTGGCCTGTAAATGCATCCCAAGCTACAGTGCTTGCATTTCTTGCTCAAGTCAAGTAATCAAACAGGAACAGAACCAAACTTATCCCCTGCAGATCTGCTTCTCACAACCTTGGGAAAATCTGGACCCTAATGCTGTAGTGAAATTGCATCCCTAGGAATGGAAAATGTTTCCTTTAGGCTACCAAGGAGAATATAAACTAGGGGCATTTGCTGCTGGTCTGTGCAGCCACTTGTTTATGCTGCAACAATATTGCACTCTGAAAGGCAGGAGCATAACGAAGAAAGAACAAATGGGCCACCACCCCTGGGTGCCTATATGTGGTGGGGGAGGGTAGTGTGCCTGCAAAACATGCAGCAGCTTTGTTGTCAGCCCAGCTGTCGCTGCACCACCAGCAGTGTAACCACTGCCACTGTCCTGTGCACAGCACTCAAAACATCCAGGCACAGCTCTGCTGGATGTCATGACTTCATGCTCAGATTGTGGAAGAAGAAGCATGCAGAACTAGGAGCAGTAATGTTGGCTGCCATTGGGCAACTATACAGATGTTGCATCCTATGGAGTCCCAGCCCATGGCCTCTGCACTTGCTTTTCCAGGCTTAGCAACAGCTATGTGCATATGGCAATGTTTCCCAACCAGTGTGCCACAGCACAAAAGTATGCCGTCAGAAATGAACAGGTTTGCCACAGAACTTTGCCATGGCAATGAGCTACAGCGAGCTCCAACAGGTATGAGGATGGAGAATGCCTTAACAGGTATGCTGCGGAAAAATTTTATTAATGTAAGTGTGCCTTGGGCTGGAAAAGGTTGGGAAATACTGGCATATGGGATGGAATCAGGCAGCTGAAGTGGGTTGAAAAGTGTTGGTGCTGCAGGTGGATTTTCAGAGCCTAGGAGATACTAGATGTGTTTTGGGTGTTTTAGTGAGAGCAGCAAGGCTTCTGGATCCTGAAAGTTTGAGCTGCAGGGTTGAGAACAAAGTGGGGTTGGGTATGCATTAGGATGGAAGGAGGACGTGTTAAGCATTTCTTCTTCACAAGCTTAGACCTCACCTTAGCACATTTGAAAATGGAGGTCCCCTGCTCTGAAAGATGGACTCACCCACCTAATTTTAGGTCCCTGACTTGGCTTTAGTGTTCCACGCATTCTGTAATTAAAGATAGATATGACTCAAAGGTCAGAACCCTTTAAGGCACCAAAAACAGTTAGGTCCCCAGCTTAGTGGAGGGCTCTATTGTGGAAATTAGCCAAGGCTCAGAGAAATGGCTCTGTGCTGAAGGAGCAGGCCCTTTCCTTAAGCAAAAGACACCATCAGGAGGTGCACTTCCCTCACCAGCCCAGGTATTGATGGTGGAAATAAGAGATATGTAATACTTAGATTCTTCCTCACAGGACAGAGGTTCTAGAGTCTACTCTTAGCTCTGCCCCAGCCATGGTGCTTGGCAAGGAATGACTCCACTGGGGGTGGAGAGGCTGAAGAATGTGCTGTTACAGAGAACTGCAGGAGAGGGGCTCTTAAAGTTTCCCCCCTCCTTGGACACTTTGGTACTCAGGTGCCATGCAGGAGGTTTATACAGAAGCCTGGAGCTGGGCATAAAACTGTTCTCCCATTTTGCAAAAAAAATGGAGCTATTAAGAATTTTTCCCATTCCAAACTGGGACAGAAAGCCAACTCTTAAAAAATGCCTCCCTCCCCCTTTTCCTTCCCCAAATTCCCGCCCCAGAGCAACATAGGGGTTTAAATCAAAACATACTTTTCTCAAAAATGTTAAAGCTTTCTCAAGCTGAAAAGATATTCCTTGAGCTTGATGCTTTCCTGGGAAAAGTCCCAGTACTGCTGAACTGGAATTTCTCATTGAAAACTGTTGGCAAATCCTTGACCAGCTCTACTCTTGCACTAGGTATAGAACTGACTTGTATGGAAATGAGGTTTGCACTGGGCTCTTTTGCATTTAGCATTCAAAATGACCCAGGTAGTACATTAGTCTATAGAAATCAAGGCACCAAGAGCTTTTGAAAGGGCTGTTGTTTATCATTTGCCATCACTGTGATTCCTTTTAACTACAGGTTTAGAAAAAGTCTCATAAAAGTACAGAAGTACATGAATGGAAGTAAAAAAATAAGGACATTTATAAGATTTTTATAAATAAACAGCACAGCAAGAATTAAATAGAAAACAGACAAAGAATATCTTTACAGACACAGGCTTTTACAACTTATTCTCCTCGAAGAGAATCTGTGCGTAGACTGTTGTAGTGGGGATGCCTTTGGCTTCCTGCAGGGGCTTGATCAGCTCAAGTTCTGCATATGTTAAAGTCTCCTCTGCGATTTTTGGCTATAAAAACAGAAACAAAAAATAATAGTTATAAGGTTGGTATGGTTCTTCCAGCTGAATGGCTGAGTGCAAAAGACAGTTAAGTGTTATATTCTATAGGATCTTTTTTTATCTCACTCATGCCAAGTCTACACTATTGCTATTAGCTTCTTCATTACTAGCTCTCAAAAACCAAACAAGAAAATTCTGGAGGAACATTTCCAATTTTATTTTCAATTCTTTCCTCTCTAAAAATACTGCTGTTTTGCTTCTTCTTTCTTTCTTTTCTTTTTGATTTCTCAAATCGTAAACATTTAGAGGTTTGAAAATTTCCAAGAGTTGCACAGTTGGTTGGAAAACTGGAGAAAACTTGTGCAATTTCCCCCCTACACTTATATGTTAGAAACTCAGTCAAGGTCTTCTCTGTTATTGTTACACATTGCAGACAAGTGTGCTTGACAGACATCTTAACAGCCTGTTGCCAACCCTTGCAGTTTTGGGTGGCCTAAGTGAGGCTATGGGACTATAGCTAAGCAAAAAGCCTGACACCTTCTTGAAGCTCTGAGTAGCTGCCCTACAAATCTCATAAGCTTTACAAAGGTCATGTCAACAGGTTTCATAGATTTCATAGACATTAGGGCTGGAAGGGACCTCGGAAGATCATCGAGTCCAGCGCCCCACCCAAAAGGCAGGAGGTCGGCTGGGGTCATAGGATCCCAGCAAGATAAGCATCCAATTTTCTCTTGAAGGTGTTCAATGTAGGTGCTTGAACCACCTCCGATGGCAGGCT
>NW_017728951.1:34485974-34502444 GCF_001723895.1 Crocodylus porosus | reverse complement strand
TCCAGACTAGAGAGCCCCATGGCTCTCAGCCTGTCGTTGTAAGGTCTGTTTTCCTGACCTCTGATATGCACGTGGCTCTTCTCTGGACTCCCTCAAGCTTCTCCACATCCTTTTTTGAATTGTGGAGCCCAAAACTGGATGCAGTACTCCAGCTGCGGCTTCACCAAGGCTGAGTACAAGGAGGGAATGATGTCCTGGGATTTGCTTGAGAAGCATCTATGGATGCAAGCCAGAGTTTTGGTCACTTTACTAGCCGCAGCATCGCATTGCAGGCTCATGTTCATTTTGTAGTCAATGATGACCCCCAAGTCTCTTTCTTCCGTAGTGCTAGCCAGTGTAGCACTGCTGAGCCTATAAGGATGCTGCAGGTTTTTCTTCCCAAGGCGGAGAACCTTGCATTTGTCGGTGTTAAACACCATCAGGTTCTCGTCTGCCCATTTGCTGAGCCTGTCCAGGTATGGATGCTTTGCCCCAAAGTTTGGTGTTATCGGCAAACTTGGCCAGTCTGCTTCTGATATCAATGTCCACATCATTAATGAAGATGTTGAACAGTACGGGTCCAAGGACAGAGCCTTGGGGGACCCCACTGGTCAGAGGACACCATGATGAGTGACTTCCATCTATTACTACCCTCTGGGTCTGACCACAGAGCCAATTTTCCTGCCAGTGGATCATGGTGGACCCAAGGCTACAATTGGCCAGTTTGGCCAAGAGGTGATCATGGGATACCAGATCAAAGGCTTTTTTGAAGTCAAGTTATATGACATCAATCTCTTCTCCCTTGTTCAGGTGATAGGTCAGCTGGTCATAGAAGGAAATGAGATTGGTCAAGCAAGACCTACCCGCAACAAACCCATGCTGGGTATCCTTCAGGATGCTGGCATCAGCCAGTCCATTAAGGATGGCTTCTTTAATAAACTTTTCTAAGATCTTCCCCAGGAAGTTTGTGAAATCAAGCAACATTCCACTGTAAGCAAATGGCAAATTTGCCAATTTAAAAAGAGCAAAAGAAAAGCCTAGGTCTAAGAAGCAATTATTAAATGGGCTATTAGTCAACAACCAAAGATTCATATGAGTGTTTCAATATGTAAATTCATGAACAGTAAGTACTGAGCTGTGTATTTCTATAGAACATGTATTGTAACTGTTAGCCTGTATTACCATATATTTTTGTAGCTGAATTCCTCAAAGATAAGGGAGATAGAGAAAGAAGCAGCTTTATTATTGTAACCAGGAAGTTAGTGATGAGTAAGAAAAGCAAGAAAATGACAAGAAGATATTTCAGACCAGTGAAAAAAAAGGATAGGAAAATCTTACTGGTGTGAATTGGTTTTCGGGGTGGGGCCAGAAAAACAAAGATTTTTAAAATGAATAATCCGAAAATGTTTGTTAGAGTTAACAAAACCCTCAGCCTGAAGAAGGGTGTGTGCACCCAAAAAGCTTGCAAAGAAAGATTTTTTTTCCTATTTTCTAGTTGTCTAATAAAAGGGATCACTTCTGAACCAAGAGTTTTAGAGTTTTGTATTCTTCTCTTGTTAGTTAACTGTATATATACATGGGGCTGATCACAGAGAATGTGGGAGAACACAGTGCACTGGCAAGAACCTGTGCTTCAGTGCAAACAATAAAAGGCTGGGCTGCAAACCTGTCTCCTGCCTCTTTTATCAGTAATACATTTCTAATTCAAGTAACAGGTATGAGTCACCTCTTAACTTGATTGTATACCATTGTGATACCATCAAAGGCATAACTAGCAAGTTTTTCCCCCTGGGCAAAACCCTGATGAAAAGAGTGTGTGTTGGGGGTGGAGGAGAGTGCTGCCGAGGGCCATGGCAGTGAGGTAGATAGGTTTGAGGATACCACTGGAGAGTAGGGTTTTTTACAAACAAAATCCTCACTATAAAGTACTACGTAGTAGTTTTCACGACTTTCATATCTAGTGAAAATCAACTGATCCTGTATTATAAAGCATTGGAATCGACCAGTAGAGCTGTGTGAAACTTCAGTAACTGAAGTAATTTGGCCTGATTCAGCAGCTGAATCTCTGAATCGGAATCAAATCAGGAGACTCATTAATCTCCCTAAATTGAATTAGAAACCTCCAAATCGATTCAGAGATTCAGGCGTAGACTGTACAGGCAGGCATTAGGCAGTGCTGGCGGGAGCAGCTGGGGGAGTAGCCGGAAGACCCCTGGCTTGAGCTGGCAGCCCCAGGAAAAGGTGTGGCCCATCCAGCTGCTCCCCTGACACAGTGAGACAGGCAGTGCTGGCAGCCCCAGGAGAAGCCGTGGGGAATGATCAGGGAGCTGGGGGCGAATGACTGGGATTGAACCAGGAACTGGGGAATTGAACCAGGAGCTGGAGGCAATGATCAGGGCCTGAGGGAATGAATGGGGGCTTCCCCTCAGCTCCCAGTTCAATCCTTCAGCTCCCCAATCATTCCCCCCATCCACTGTGGCTTCTGCAGGGGCTGCCAGCACTGCCTGCCTCACCCATGCCGAGGGCAGCCGGTGGAGCAGCTGGATGAGCATGGGTTCTCCCAGGGCTGCCAGTTCAAGCTCATCTGGCTGCTCCCCCATCTGCTCCCGCCGGCACTGCCTGCCTATATAGTCTATGGCCAAATAAGATTTGGTGCTGAATATCTTCAGATTCAGTCGAATCAAACCAGGACAGTGATTCAAATAACTGAATCGAATTACTGTCCCTCCAATTTGCCGAATCCAAATTCAAAGCGAATACTTTCTGCTTTGCACAGGCCTACTGACCAGTATAGTTGTCAATTATGAAAGAAAAATGACAGAATACTCCCTATTCATGACAGAAATGATTAGGAGGTAGTATAATATCATGTGCACAGAAAGCTAAGTGTCACACTAGTTCATCTTGAGAAAATGAAAACAGGCAACATGAACAGTTTTACTTTCTTCTTCACTGCTTTTTCAGGACTGTATTATTCTCCCAGCAGCTTTGGGTCTCTGATCCTTGTCATGTCTTTGTTTGCTGCACTGCTGTAAGATCCTTTGGGGCTTCATAACCTTCTGTGCCCTCTACCTGTTGTTTAATACAAAACCTAAATATGGAAGCTAAGCTAATGTAAGGGCCATTACACATAACAACAGTATGCAAAACATTTAAGCTCTACAGGAGCAAAGCTGAAATCCCCACTGGGAGTTTTGCCATTGACTTCAATGAGAGACCAAAATATCAAATTGTGTTTCACATGTTAAGACCCTTCCAGTCTAGTGAGGTTTTGCAAACAAGTTGTTGGTCATGGCCAGCTTAAAATGCTGAATTTCCCATGGCTGTGCCAGTTCATCCTTTGCAACAAAAATATTTACATAGCTTTATAGAAATCAATTGCTCAGGGCAAACTAAATCCGTGTTTGCTTCCCCCTTTGCTGTTTAATTACATTTCACATTATGTTTTCACTTAGAAAATGCCATGTGTCCTAAAATAGCCACCCCAACGCCCAGCTCATGTAAATTTTAGAACTAAGATTTATGAAATCATATTGTCCAGGTGTTTTATTATATTATCTCAAAATTGCATTGTTTTCCAGTGTAGATTATCTCTTTATTCCTACTTTATTCTATTATGTTTGGATATGAAAAATAACACTAGATTCTCCAAATCAGGTCATTGGGCAGCATTGGCTGATGTGTTGCTTTCATACATTTTTATGATGTTCCTATAGTAAACATAATTTAATAAAGCCAAAACACACTAAATAAATAATTGCATCTAGAAAAGCAATAAAACCAAATAAAATTAGTACTTTCATAAGTGGAAAAGGTACTTCAATTACTGCTACAAGCAACAGCACACCATAAAATGTGTAGAATAATTTCCCTTATGCATATTTCTAGTATGTAATAATTTGATTGAAAATATGAGGAAACACACAGGAGGTTCAAAAATGTGAAGGGTATACAGTTTTCAGCAAAGGATGCGTAATAACAGTGCATAGAAGCCAACACTCTTTTAAAGTACCTATGGTAGCTAGCTTTTTGTTTCAGCCCCTCTTCTGTATTTCATTTCATCATCTATGTGTTTAATTACATTTTGGATTTTTTATCTGAAAGCAAGTATTCAGGCAGGCAGGGGAAAAAAACGAATTCTGCCACCATTTCTCTCATTTGGTTTTGATAGTATTTTGGCAAAGTAAGACCTGGAATCATGCCACCATCTTGTTCCAGGAACAAAAGTACTACCTCAGTACCAAACATCCACACTAGCAGGAGTGTTCCTGGGAATGAGATGAGGAGAGAAATGAATGACTACCATTCAATTCTCTGTTTCCAGTGGTGCATGGTTGTCTTAGCTACCACTGTATGAGGTCACTGGGAGTCTGACAGATACAGTATGCTTCTGTACCTATTTAGGAAAACTAGAAGTGATTTGAAAATGGTGTCAGCAATTATTTTTTCAGAATCTAAATTAGAATTCAAAGTGAAATTTCTAGGTTTAGGGCATTCGTTTTGGTAATTATTATTTTCTCAGGCTTCATGATCGATCCAGTGTAACATACTTCACAGAATCACAGAACTAGGAAGACCCATCCTTTATCTTGGCCAATCCAAGGTAATAAGTCTCCTTCAGTGTCCTCTCCTGTGTAATTTTATGTTAGTGTAGTGTCGCTGGTAGGTGATGTAAGGCTTCAGCCCCTTTCTGGTCGCTGCCTTGTTCCCCAGCGATGTCAAGATGAGACCACACCCTGAGGCCACCTAGATGTTTTTGGCACTGCCCCTACTCGCCTGCTACATCTTCGATGTTGATTGATGGGGAGGCAGTTCCCTGTCAGTGGTCCCAAAAGGGGTCTTGACCCTGGTCTTTCTTCATGGGGCTCCAAACCTCCCTTTTACCCCACCCTTATGACATCCACTGCCTGGGAAGACACTGCTCCCTGTAGTCTTCCCAGGGATGATCTCTTCTCATCCATGTTACCTGCCTTGATCGGGGTTAGACCTTTCCAGTCATCAATCTCTCCCAAATTGATCCCTGGTCTTCGGATCAACTTTCAGGCAACTAAACCTGCCCTGGCGTGGGGTAACTGTAACTCAGGAAAATTCTTAACTAAAAAAAAGGTGTTTGGCGTCTGCTGACAGGCACCTGGGATTCTGGCTCCCAGGACCCCTATGTTCCTTGGGACGGGAGAAGGAATCCATCCATTTCTCTGTGTATTTTTCCCAGGGCCCAGATGACTAGGAGCTGATCACTCCTGATCCCACCACCTGGTGGTACTTGTCGCTTCCTCGTAGGGCTCCGAAGCAGCCGCCACCTGCTCTTCCCTCTTCACCAGGCTACCTGCATAGTTTTGCTGTCACTCGCTGCCCCTTCCTGCCACGGTACCTGAGCTCTCCGGTGCAGCTGTGGCTTTGCCCCTGGTTGTGAGGATGAACTGCTTCTCCCTGCCGTGGCCCTCTGGAGATCTGTGGCTCCCAGAGCCCGGACTCCCTGTTCCTGCAGCTGGGCTTCCTCGGCTGACCCTGGAGCTTCGCTTCCCATGATCGGCTCCACCTCCCCCCAGCTCTCCCACCTGTGTTTCCTGGCTGGTGTGCTGCTCCTCTCCTCCCGGGCAGCTGATTAACTGATTATCAGTTTATCAGTTAATCTGATTAACTGATTAAGCTGATTAACTCTCCCCAGCCGCCCTTTGAGCAGCCTGCGCTTCTCTGAGGCCCTGCCCCTGGGGCTCACCGATCCGCAAGCTCGGGCAGCTGAGGAACTGCGTTTCCCCACAGCTGCCGCTTGTCTCCTTCCCTATAGTAAGTACCAGGGCTCATTGGGAGGGGTCCTGGGACATGTTTGGGGGGGGGGGCTTTTACCTCTCCTTTCACATGTAGTGATGGGCTTTCTTGGGGGAACTGTTCCTCATTGCTTGTTACTAACAATATTTCTCTTAACAATCTGCCTGCCAAACTTGTCATTTGAGGTGTTGAAGAACACCTGATAGGTTTGGACTTTTAAATTTTCAAACTATTAGATTTTTGTTTCACAATTATCAAGGAGATCAGGACTAATCCTCTTAGCTTAACTGCAAAACTTCTAGCACATCTCAAAAGTATTTACTATGAGCTCTTTCATGTATGGAGTGGACAGGTCTTGAACCTTCAATCAAAACATCTTTATCCAGTATTAAATACATATAAAAAACATGCAAATCAAATCTTAAAATTTTAAAGTCTGCCAAAATATCTCACATATTGCTTTCTAATAGTTCAAGTTTCACTCTCTTGGTTCTTATGATCTTACAATTGCATTAGCTCTCAAGTAATCTGAGTCTTCCAAAATGAAATGAATGTATATTTCTAGCTTTTTAGCCAAGAAGATTTCTTTAAAAAAGCTGTTCAAGTGTTCCTGATTCAAGCATAAAGAGGAAAAACAGGCTTCAACCCAATTTACTTCATTTGCAGTCCATCACTTTCAAAAGACAAAGAAGTTTCAGCAGCTGTTGCATCAGCTATAGACAAAAAAAATTGTCTAAATATGTGGCGGTCATGAGGGTTTATGAATGTAACAACATATGAATAGAAAGTTGCGTTGACTTGCTACACTGAACTGTCATCTCTTTATTATCTGGACTTAAATATGTGCCCCAAAAATGTTCCTCTGGGAGTTTCATAAATATCTTATTTACTGCAGAAACAGTTAAGAGTGATATTCTGCATTCACTGGCTGTAGTCATGCTGGCTGAGTATATAAGTAGGAGAGAGGGAAAGGAGCAGTGTCAAGTTAAGTATTTATTACCAAAGCTAGCTTGCCAGCACATGGCAAAGTGGCACATGAGGGGTGACTGCAGTGTTGTTGCATGTGAATTGCTTCTCCAGAAAGAAAACTTAAAATACACCATTAGGGGTAGTATAGAGGCAGAAGCTGGTGATATTATTGGTTTGATCCAGTCTACAATTTATACATTCCAAGCTTTCCCTCTAGCATTAACTCTGTTTAAGTTGAATTTAACTGTGTTTCTCCATGTGACTAAGTTTTGCAGCTATGCCCAGATGCCCTGAATTACCTTCTTCTTAGTGAGTTTTTCCAGAACTTCCACTCTCTCAGTCATTTCTCTTTTGCACACACAAAACAGAAATCTTGGGTCCTTTCCATTTCATATTTGAGTAACTTCCTGTTTTGTCCTCATGCTCTGTAACAGCTCCACAGGAAAAGTGCTGATATTATCCAGATGGCACAACTTAGGAGCATTTAAATAACTCACGCCACATCCCAAATATTTACAGGACCAGAAAAAGACTTGGCAAGAATCTCCAGACCAATTTGAACAGGTCCAGATATTTGTTTCTCTCTGCATATAGGTACAAAAGAAAGAAACAGTACAAGTAGCCAAATCTATAACACAAGACACTAGAAGTGATGGGCACCATTAATCCCTTTCTGAGGCCACATCTACACAAGATGCTGACTGCACAGTTGTTACTGTGCAGTCATTTAGTACTTGTATAAACAAAAACTCAATGAAGTACTACATAACTGCCCAGTAATCAGAATTACTGTGCAGTCAGGATGAGGAACAGCTTCTTGGTGATGATGACTGCACAGTAGCTCATGACTACTGTGCGGTAGCATCACGTCATGCTTCCTGCCACATGATGCTACTGCACAGTAGTCATGGGTTCCTGTACCATCAGCGTCTCATGTAGGCCTGAGTATATTTCTTTACATAAGCATTGTGCTGTAAAAGCCAAGACAACAGAGTAACGGGCATGCATGACAACTGCCATATAGGCCAGTGGCAGTGGTTTGACAGGGATCGTACACAGGTGAAAGCAGGAGATACCAAAGCTTGAGCTGAAAAGCTGGCATGTGTGGTAGGCAAATGCAACAACTCCCTTGTCAATAGGGTACTGAGGGAGGATATGTTTTGCACTGACCAGTGAATGAGTTGCACAGACACTCATTGGCATGCCCCAGAGAATATAGCTGGAAATACAGTTTCTGCTCTGTAGCTTCTGCTTCTACATGTAAACCACAGGGCCTGAAAGTGGGCTTGGGAAGAGCAGTGCACAACTTAGGAGGAGGTCAGTGACTGTAGAACACCAGGTGGGGCTGTTCTGCTACAAGGAAAAGGTAGAGAAATTCTCCTGTAGTCCTGTTCTTCCAGACAGACAAGATGGAAGAGGAATGAAGTCACCATCAACAGTGTACTCACAGTGAAACAATGTGAAGTTCAGAAGCAGATATAATTGTACAGCCTGGAATCTACCTGCATGAGCCTCTACTGCAGGGGCGGGCAAAATGCGGCCCGTGGGCCGGATGTGACCTACCATTCTATTCGGCCCATGGAGCCCCTAAAATTTTGGACAATTACTATTTATCTGCCCCTGGCTGCCTGTCATGAGACCCTCAATGGCTTGCCAAAACTCAGTAAGCGGCCCTCCACCCGAAATAATTGCCCACCCCTGCTCTACTGCTTAAGTCGAGAAGCCCGGCTCTCTCAGCTGAGACTGTTGCAGGTTCCATAAACCTAACTGTAGACACGACAGTACGAGAGGGGGAGAGAGTGTGTGGATTCCAATGACACTGCACTCTGGGTGGGATGTTCCAAACTATTCAATTCTGGTTTAACTTTGATAAAATTCACACTGACTTCACTGTGAGCCAGGTTAGTCAATGATCACTGCTTTTAACACTCCTGCCTCTCTAGTCATACCCATTGGAAAATCAACTAAACAGAATTTTATATGGGTCAGACTTCCATTGAGACTTTACAAAGAGCAGTAAACTATACCCCCTAAGACCTCACCTATATCAATTTATTAGGATGTGGATGACTCTTTTCTTTAGGCATCAATTTAAACCACATGTCTCAAGAGGCCAGAAAGGGAGGATTGTCAGCATTTTACCACCAGGTGTTTCACCAGGTTATAGCCAGCAAGTCAGTATTTCCCCTGGAAGAGAAAGGCTTCAAAAATTGCTTATCAAACACTTGCAAAATGTTAGCAATTATGAAAGATGCAGCTGGACCTATGAGTTGAATTAATCTTCAAAAATAAAAGCAAAATATAATTGCTGACTTATGTGAGCTCTGAAATGTCAAGGTTCAGTTTAATTACTACTGAAAGAGTTCAATAAATATTGCATTGCAATGTTGAGCATCACCCAAACATTTCATAATGAAACCATTGGCAGGAAAGTCTGTTTGCCCAGGGGAGAAAGACAGCTGCTTCCATATAATACTTGCCTCCTCCAAGATACTCACTTTTTATTCAACAAGGAAGTAGTTGCTAGAGCTAAATCCTACAGAGAGTGACTGTACACATGGTTATTGGCTCCACACAGGAGGTTTGCCCATCCCAAATTACAAGTTCACTCCCTACACATCAAAATGAATGTCTATTGTAAGTATCAATACAGTCCTATTCAGTGTGATGTGTACAAGTTATGTTTGCAGGCTGAACTCACCCCTAACATTATTCTACAGAAACAGTGAGTAACACTAGAGATAAGTTGGTCCACTGAGTTGGTCATTTCCTCTTAAGAAGGATATAGAATTGAAAAATATTGGAAAGGTAGAACTGCATAAGACCTATGGAAGTGCATTTAGCCCCACTCTCAACAGTCCCCTTCTGACCATTCCCACAGGTGCTTTCCAAAACCATTCTTTAAAACTTACAGTGAATGAAATCCTACAACCCCCTAAATTAACTTGTTCCGAGGCTTCAATACGCCTACAGTGAGAATTTTTTTATTAATATGCCTAAATCTTCTTGGCCACAAATTAAGCTGGTTTCTTTCTGTCTTTTAGAGAGATCCAAAGGAAAAAACCCAAAATGATGAGATTTCTGTTGGACCCTACATTAACAATGCATAAAAGGTTCATATAACAAACCTCAAAATCACAAAGTCATTTGCTGTGCAGTTATATATATACATAGTCAGTTCTCAGCCTAGCTCCATCAAAAAGTCCATTGAGATTTCACATAGCTTCTGTTATGAGTAAAAGTGGCTTTACTTGTGGTCTTAGCATGAATTCAAGCATAGCAGCAATTTTGAATGTTTTGTGCTCTGAGTTTGAACATGAACATGCAAGTGACATTTAGGAAGTCCAAAAGAAGTATACTTTTGCACTCCTCATATCCCATAATGATGGTTTCTTCACAGCTCTTAATACATCTTTGAGAAGAGACAAGCTAGAGGAGGATTATGTGGTCTGGCAAAGAGACAAATTGTGGGGTTTGAAAATAAATGTTTTCAAAATTATAGGTGGTCAAGTGAAAAAAATGATCAGTCTCTTTGTATATGTTCAGCTTTATATTATTTCTCTGGCAGTCATTAACATCTTTAGATATTGAGATTATACATCACAGTGAAAACTGCTATGCATCTGGGGGGAAATTACCTTCCAAAAACACAGAACACAGTCTTCCAACTCCTTATTATCTAAAAAGAGCTCATGTCTGATTGTTCACCTAGCCAAAAACTTCTAATCACCATATGTATGCACAACACATCTTTTCCCCAGAGGATGAGCCAAATTCATCCCTGATATAGCCCTGACTTGCAAATTAATAATGAAGTTACTAACCTGGGTATAAAATTAATTGACCCATACTCCCTCCTACCTAGGTTAGTAATTGAAATAAAATCAACCTCAGAGGTATGTCACTTGACTGAAAAAAAATCACTGAACAAAGTGAAGGAATACAGTATATAAAGAGTGAATTGGTTCCTCTTCCTACAAGAGGTTGTAGCTGTAAAATGCTGGCTAAAGACGGTAGCTCATTAGAAGGTATTGAAAACTTCTTAATCACACAAGGCCTTGAAAACCGTGAGCTAAAACTCTTGTATTTCACAAGCTTGTTTCCAAAACAGTAATTAGGTTGTACACAATTCAATGATACTTGAAACCCCTCATTACGTTATGGTGAGAACTACTAGAACATAATATTCATTTTCTCTGTGCAGCAGATCTGGAGCAGCTATGGTTACTTGTTTTTGTAGAACTGTTTTGCTGGAAGCTAAAGGTTGAAAGGTTGGGACTGTCCTTTTGAAAGAAGTGCTTGCAAGCGCCAGCCTCATTCATTAATTGGTTTTCAGACAATAGACCAGTGATTCTTTACCTGTGCTGTGAGATCCTTTTAAGAGGGGGGTAGGGTGTGAGGAGGCAAACACATAGTTTCATAGTTTTGGGGTTGGAAGAGACCTTACAGATCATCGGGTCCAAAGATCGCCAGGGTGGGTGACTGTACCACATCTGGGAGGAGCCTGTTCCACACCCTCAGTAGTCAACTTGTAAAGTTTTTTCTTTACATGCTTGTCCCTCCCTCTCTCCTCCTCTCCTCTGCCTTCCTCAGCTTCCCAAACACACACTGCCCAGCCCCTATGCAAGGAGGAAAGCACTGTAATAAATTAGTTTCAGAAATGAGATATCATTCAATTCACAGAAGTTACAGAGGGGTGCCTGGAGTTTAAAAAGGTTGAGAATCACTGCTATAGACTCTTCAGGAAAAGGGCTCGACCTTAGGCATATTGTGTAGCACTACGCAGTTTCCCAAAGTTGTGCAAGGAATTTGGATGTTCAGTTTCCATTAACCTTTTTGAGAACTTGGAATCCTGATCTTCTGGGTCAGGGGTTGACAACTTGTGGTCCTGGATTGGATCTGGAGTACCAAGTGATCAGATCTGCCCTACAAAGCCCAGATATCTACAATGATTTGGCTGTGGAGGACTTTCGCAGCAGTTCTGCAGGAGGCACTGTGGGGAGCAGTGGCAAGGGAGGGAAAGGAGTGGCAGCAGCAGCACTGTGGCAGCAGAGTAAGCACTGTTAAGTGATGTTGGCCAGGACAGAAACCACAAACCACCATCAGAACTAGCTCTTAAAGTCTTCTACCACTGCAAAAGGTTACTAATGAATGCCTGTTCTACATGGTTTTGCAAATCTCTGACTACAAGTATTTGTTATATGAGCATGTTTTGGTAAAGGAACGTCATGTCAGCTTTTGGGAGTGCTCCCAGAGCCAAAATGACTTCCTAAGCCTTACCTTGGAAATTCATAGCATTTGATCCCTCCCCTTTTTCCAGGAGTTGTTACATCATCAGCCAAGTCCAGTCAGCCAACCATATGGCTCAAGCCAATCAATGCCCCCCAGACCACCCATCAAACTGTAATAAATAAAGGTATTGATATTTATAATGTGATAAGCATACCTGCTAGGATGCTTCTAGAGGGCCAGTTAGCTAACTGAATGGACCAGTTAGCTAACTGAAACTACTGGATTTAACTCCTGGGGAATTTTAACTGCCCATGCTAGACAACAAGTACAACCAAAATCATGCTGAATCTCTTTGTTACCATTACTGGGGAACAAATTTAGAAGATAGGTCTTGTGGCAAAGTTTGCTACCAGTGACTTGAATCCAGCTCTGTTAGGGAAAGGAAAGTTCCCAGACAATGGCAGTAGGATGGCCCAGATTTTTGGAAATCTAATCCTGAGGCATTAAGAAATCATATAATTAAATGGGTAGCACTTACATGCTACTCTGCATTACATTTCTAAAACACTTGATTACCAAGATCTAAGGCAATTATTTGCGAGAAAAAATGTATTTGACCAACTCTGAGGTAGACAGTAGGTTATGCAAGTTATGCAAAGCCACACATACTCCTAAAGTGTCAGAGAATCATAGAGAAGTAAGGCTGCAAGAGATATCCAGAGGTCATCTAGTCAACCCCACTGCCTGAGGAAGTATTATCTCCATGTAAAACAATACATCCTATACACTCCATAATACATCTCCAGCCTATAGACTCCATAATATAAACTCTGTACAAGACTACCATCAAGAGACAGTCATGTGGGACCTTGTTAAAAGCCTTGCTGAAGTCCAGATATACCATAACCACAACATTCCCTTTATCCAACCAAGTAGTTACATTGTCAAAGAAGCAGATCAAGTTAGTTTGATGTCATTTGTTTTTCATAAATCCACGCTGGCTTCTTGTGATCAAACTTTACTTCTCCAGATGCTTGCAAATGTCCTTCCTTAGGTTGTGTTCCAGTAACTTCCCAGATATTGAGGTGAGGCTAACCAATCTGTAATTCCCCAGGACCTCTGTTTTTGGCCAAGATATTTTAGAATCTCTTTTTGTTGTCCTTAACCTTTTTTGCTAGATGCAACACTTTCTTTATCTTTGCCTTCTTGATTTTGCCCCTGCAGGTTCTTGCTATTTCCTGGCACGCTTCTTTTGTGACCTGCTCATTCTTTCACTGCCGGTATGCTTTCCTTTTGCATTTGAAGTATTTTAGAAGCTCCTTGTACTTTGGTTTCTTGCCATTCTTCTTGTGCTTCCATCATGTTGAACAGTTTCTTGTTGGAGCTCTGATACTGTGCCCTCTAGAAGCTTCCAGCCCTCCTGGGTACCTTTATCCCTCAGTCTACCTTCCTATGGCACCATGCCTACTAACTGTTTTGAGTTGGATGAAATCCATCTTCTTGAAATCTAGCATTGTCATTTTGCTGACCTCATGCTTTCCCTGTCTCAGGATCTGTAAGTCTATAGTATCATGATCATTTCCTCCCAAGTTATGTATCATTTTTGCTCCTGCACCAGTGCTTCCCTGTTGGCCAGGACAAGAGCCAAGACAGATGATCGCCTAGTTGTGGCCTTCAATTTCTGGAACAGAAACTTGTCTTCCATACAAGTTAGGAACCGACTTGACACTCGGTGTATGGGCGCATTGTTCTTCTACCAAAAAGTCTGGAAAATCAAAGTCTCACATCAGTACCACCCCATAGCTTTTTAAGAGATTCATCATCCTCCTCCTCTTCCTGATTTGGTGGTCTATAATAAGTCCCCACCATTATATCAGTGGTATCTTTTACCTTCTTCACCCAAGTGCATTCTGCTTTGCTGTCTTCTTCCTCCTAAATGGGGGAACAAGGATATGTATTCCTGACATGCAAGGCAACTTCACCACCTTTTCTCCCAACCCCGTCCTTCTGAAACGGAGCGTAACCCTCAGTGTTCACATTCCAGTCATAAGAGCTGTCCCACCAAGTCTCTGTGAAGCCAATCAGATCATAGTTCTTTCCACAGGCTGCAGGTTCCAACTCATCTTGTTTATTCTCCATAGTTATTACATTTGTCTACATGCATTGGACATATTTTGCATTTTGATTTACTTCGTTCCCTTTTATGCCACTTTTTACAGTACAGTAGCTCCCTGGCCCTTTCCCAGAGTTAAGCTGCTTCTTCAAATCCTTTCCCCTCTGGACTGTGAACTCTTTTGCTAGAGGGTTTTGATCATTCTTCTTGGAACTTAGCCCTCCTCACCTGACTGGCCAGACAACGCCCAAAGAAAGATGTTCTTCCCTCTTTCCGTCAGATGGATCCCATCTCTTGATGGCAGTCCTCCCAAGAACATCCGCCCATTGTAGAAGAAACCAAAGCCTTCACATTGACAACACCATCCCAGACACACAGTCACTTCCAGGATACAATAGTCTCTGCCTGGACCTTTGCCTTCCATGGGAAGAATCGATGAGAACACCACTTGTGCTCCAAGCTTCTTAATCCTCCTGCCAAGAGCCTCACAGTCACTTCTAATTTGTTTAGTGCCAGGAATGGCAGTATCAGTGGTGTCTACATGGACAAGCAGGAAAGGGTAGTACTCCAAAGAATGGATGAGCTTTGGCAGTCTCTCTGTGATGTCCTGAATTTGGGCTCCAGGCAGGCAGCACACCTCCACAGCCCCCAAATCTGGATGACAAATTGGTGCCTCTGTCCCAAACTACATCTCCTTTTAAAAGCTGTGTCAAAATGTCAAAATCAATGGAAAATTTGCTTCAGCAAATGATTGCAGAGCTAGGTGTGAAGGGCCTACTCAAGCCATCAGGCATCTTTCCACTGACTTCAGATTAAGCACTATGGTTGATGAAGATTAGCAACATGAAAGATGTCCAAAATGTGTTATGTAGGCTGTGTTCTAACATCGAACTGTGTGCTCCTTTGTGATGTTGGGCAACCACTGCTGATTTCTATGTGAGACGCAAAGGCCTGGCTAGAAAATTTGGTTGACAAAATATAAAATCTCTAATGAATTATTTTTACAAACTCTTAAATCTAAACACTTCTGGATACATATATGAAGGAGTTACTATTCTCTACCACAGAAAATATAAGTGAACAAAGAAGAGAAGAATCTAGGACTTAGAATTCTGCCTCTCTCTATCACTTTCTGTGCTTTTAGCTTCACATAAATATGTATTCCTGCTAGCATTTCAGTATCTGTGTCCCTCGATGGGTACACATCTCCCAGTGACCCTAATGGGAAATGTGCTTGCAACAAGAGGAGCATAGAATTTTTATTCAGGCTAAAGCAAAAGCAAAAGTAATATAATTCAAGCAAAGTTTTTTTTAATGGGTTTTACTCAGGGCTGTGGATCTGAATATCATATTACGCGTTTTTTTTCTTTTTTAATTTTCAGCTGAGATTATGTACATATTTTATGCAGGTTACTATATTTTTTTTCTTGTAAAATTCAACTACAACCAATTCTAGCACATTAACAACAAAAGAAATCTCTAGCTTATTATAAACATCCTTCAAAGAAACCTTAAGCACATGTCCTCTGGAAATAATTTTGCTGGCATTTAGGTTATTATAAAATTCTCCCAGAATGCTGGAATTATTTGGTAATGTGCCTTTAAGCCCTGTCTTGACTGTTCAGGATTTCTACAGTGCTCTGACTCTGCCATGGCTTGGGTGCCTTATGCCAGGTTGATGAAGTTCAGAGATAAACAGCTCAGCATAAGCAACTCTTATCATTTTGCTGATTTACCAAGTGGCATCAGTTAAAAACCATCTAGTGCAGGAGCCAGCCATGTAAGTAGAGCTGGAAACTGTTTTCCTGTCCCTCAATAATATTCATGATGTTCCAGCATCTGGTGTTGCACAGAGGGAGGAGGGAAAGGCTGAAGGGATACCCTATTTCTTACAGGAGAGAGATGGATCTGCCCTAAGATACTCAGTTCTTTCTGCTTCATTTCCCCACCCTTGGTGGGAAAATCATGTCCTGTGATTAATCAATATATTTTTAAAGCAAAATGGTTCATTGAAAAAGTCTAGGGCCTCTGCCATGCATTACATATATTGTGATTAACTGTTTAATCACACAATAAATTTAGACTAGTCATATATGCAAAATAGTTATCACACCATAAAAATGTCCATCCAGCTATAAAAAAGAGCCAACCAGCTACAAAACGAGTGCTTGAAAATGTGTAACAACTCTATAGCTGGTTCCTATCCAGCTTTAATCTGAACTGGGGCAAGGGTCTAAATAGCTTTAAGTCAGAACTCTAATTCAGGGTGATGTAGTTCTGTATATCTTGACAGGCTCGTGAAATGGACAGATAAGAACGTGATAGTGTTCAACACTGAAAAATGCAAGGTTCTCCACCTTGGGAGGAAAAACCTGCAGCGTCCTTATAGGCTTGGCAGTGCTATGCTG
>NW_017728951.1:34479134-34480383 GCF_001723895.1 Crocodylus porosus | reverse complement strand
CGGGGCCCGAGGGGGGCCCAGCAGGGAGGTGGCTGTCCTGGTCCCTACTTAGGAAGACGGAGGCAAAGAAATCGTTAAACATGTTAGCTTTGTTGTCTGGTGTTCATCAGGGCATGGAGACAAAAGTCCTGAGGGAAGTGGGTGACCTGGAGAAAGAACAAGTAGGAGGGGGCAACAGGGGAGGCCTTATTCTTTCTGAGAAAGTAAGGCAGTCGGCTAATTACCACAGGTACACGAATGCATGGAACCTGGGAACCAAGCAGGAAGAACTGCAAGTCTTTACATAGCCATGGAACTATGATGTGATTGGAATAACAGAGACTTGATGGGATAGCTCAAATGACTGAAGCACTGTCATGGATGGGTATAAACTGGTCAGGAAGGACAGGTGTGGGAGAAGAGGAGGAGTTGCTCCTTGTTCTGTTATCTGTCACTACTGAGAACAGTCTAGCTCCCTCTTCTCTGGAACCCCCTTCATGTAGTTGAAAGCTGCTATTATATCCCCTCTCAGTCTTCTCTTCTGCAGACTAAATAAGCCCAGTTCCCTCAGCCTCTCCTCAGAAGTCATGTGTCCAGTCCCCTCAGCATTTTCGTTGCCCTTCACTGGACTCTCTCCAATTTGTCCATATTCTTTCTGTAGTGGGGGCCCAAAACTGAACACAGTACTCCAGATGCGGCCTCACCAGTTCTGAACAGAGGGGGTGAATAACTTCCTTTGACCTGCTGGCAAGACTCCTACCAATGCAGCCCAGTATGCCGTTAGTCTTCTTGGCAATGAATGCACACTGTTGGCTTATATTCAGCTTGATTTCCACTGTAGCTCCAAGGTCCTTTCCTGCAGAGCTGCTGCCCAGCCAGTTAGTCCCCAGCCTGTACTCATGCATGGGATTGTTATGTCCTAAGTGCAAGACTTTGCACTTGGCCATGTTGAATCTCATGAGATTTCTTTCGGCCCAATTCTCCAACTTGTCTAGGTTACTCTGAATCCAGTGTATCTACTACTCTAAGCCATCTTTCAGGTCATTGATGAAGATATTGAACAAAACTGAAGAGCATAAAGAGTATTGCTTGGGCATGCAGGGATGAAATCAGGAAGGCCAAAGTGCAACTGGAGTTACAGCTAGCAAGGGCCTTCAAGGGTAACATGAAGGGTTTCTACAAGTATGTCACCAACAAGAGGAAGATCAGAGAAAGTGTGGGTCCCTTACTAATTTCATAGATTTCATAGATTTCATAGACATCAGGGCTG